>NC_056596.1:17167911-17228971 GCF_018340385.1 Cyprinus carpio | reverse complement strand
AACTGAAATCTGAGAAACAGAGACAAAAAAGGATTAGTAAGAAATTTTATGTTTTTAAAATCACCACTGAAAAGAGATTTTTGAATCAGGCTAATGAGGGGATTCGTTCCATCTTGGAAGAAAAAAAACGCTGTTTCCATTCCAGCTGGCTACTTTGTGCTTGCCTTTCAGTCATGTCAGCGTAAAAATTTATGTAATTTTGTTTTTTTTCTTAAGCTGCAAGGCGCTGAGTGTGCAAAATATTGGATGCCGGGATCAGTCAGGACAACTAGGCTATGCCCAGGTCTCCGGGAACCTGCGATGACACTCAGCTCCATTGGCCCTCCGTCTGTGCCTTCGGAGCCACCAGCTCTGTCCGTCCATTGGTCGGCCCCCAGATGTCGACAGCCACACCATCTACAATTTTGGTTCCTCCCTGCCTCGATTCTGCCCTGTTTTGTCAGCACTGGATGCTCTGCGGTCTGTGCTATGTTGCCAAACACCATCTAAGCCACCAGGGCATCATCGTCATCCATTCCGATCACCATCTGTTTGCCACATCTTGACCATCATGCCCTGCACTTTTGCTACTCGCACACAATCCCTACGCCATCTCCTCGTCCACCCCTCTAAAACCTCCTCCATCCCTCCCTATTCTGTTGATTGATCTTCAGTCTAGTGCAAACAACACAGCTTTTCACTTCTGCACTTTGTTGTTTCAGTAATTTTTTTTAAAGTATTTTTTCTTCAGAAAATTGCATTGATAATTTTTATGTAAATTCTGTACTTTAGTAGGACCAGTATAAGTGAAAAGTTCTACAAATTGATATCTCTGGGCCACAGCATTTTCTGTTCTTTTTTTCATTTATTATAATGTTTTCTGTATAATGTACTAAAATGTACTTGAGTAGTATGTTTGAACTGGCTTGTGGTTGTCCAGCTAACCCATCGTTTCATCACAACTACTCTATACAGCTGGGTTCGTCAACCATAACTCAAAAGGACAGCCAGAAACCCTAGGAGTTGGTGATCAATCATCAGTTACACTTCATAGAACCATATTGCTACAACGACCCGTCTGCAGATTTGCTTGTACAACATTAGGAAGATCAGACCCTTTCCGTCAGAGCACAGCCACACAACTTCATTTTTACAATTAAAATATTTTAAATATTGCAAATAGATTAAAATCGAACTTAAACATCTTGAAATAACACTTAATTAAAGTTGTTTCAAAAATAATATGTTTAATATTGCAGTTAGTAGTTATAGGGTATAAATTAAGTGTCTGAAAAAGCAATGATTTAAAAAAAAAAATTCCACCTGGGTGTAGTTTGGGGGTTAGGGGGCAAAAACACTAACAAGAAAAAACTTTTTCAACATGAGCCTTCAATTAATCGCCATGAATCCACAAATTCAGTTCTTAAATAAGCTTATGGTTTCAGGGTACAATGATACAAAAAGCCTTCCAGTTGACTTCACTTGTTACCTTCTTTAGCCTTAACTCCTCCTCTTACTAAACTCTCCCACTCATTTTCTGACTGTAAATATAAATGTTGATTTTTTTTCATACATTTGTCTCCCTCTTTATTATGCTCATTAAAGCACTTTAAAATTATCACTATGTAAAAGTGACACACACACACAAAAAAAAAAACATTTCTAACGGTCCACCCGCTGTCACACTACAGAAGAAGACCTTGAAGAGACAGACAGGTAAGTTTGCAATCTTTATTCAATAGCTTGAAGCTGAGAGTGGAAGATTCAAAGCAACCGGTAAATAACACTTTCAACAACAGGTTGAGCCAACTTACCTGAGGCAGGTAACTGTATTATGTCTTTCTTACAGGTTCGGCAGAGAAGATCAAAGGAGACAGCGGATGACAACGGGTGAGTTCAGTTAAGAGAGTCCAGGTAAGAAGTCATGAAGTGAATTCAAGACCAGACAGCGTCTAAGTAAGATTGGGCGGTGACAGGTGCAGTGGATTAGAACTCAGGTGATTTGTGATTGTGCGTGATGGGTGATTGGGTCTGACGAGGCTGGTGTATCTGTGACACAACCCCAACCCCCCACAAAACACACACTTTGCATTGACAAATTACTTTAAAATTCGTTTTTTGAAAAATAAAATGTATAGTAAACCTTTCATGTTGACAACTGCTGCTTCTAGCTGAAAAGAGAAAAGGATAATAAACAAACATGCTTTGCTTTGCACTAGACATTGCTGGAAAAACAAAAAGATTTTTCTAAGATAGCTAATGTCATTCTTTTTGGTGATTCTTATACATTGATTGTAATAATTTAGGTTTTAGTCAGACAAAGTATTTGTGTTTTTTTGCTGAAGAGAAATCCGAAGAGACTGAAATTCTGTGTCAGACAGCTTAAATAGTGTGTCACACCCATTGTATTAATGAAAGTGGACAGAGTGGACAAAAGTGTTTTTCATATATATATATATATGTGTCAGACAGCTTAAATAGTGTGTCACACCCATTATATATATATATGCTTTCATCATGTTTTAGCATGCTGCTAGCATGTTTTAGATAGATCCATGTTGGCAGCATGTTAGTTGCTATAGGCTTCGTTAATGAAAGAGTCTAGTCTCAGTAGAAGCAGATGAAGGCCCATGAGTATAGACAATTAATTAAATAAATGAGAAGCACCCTCTTGATGATAGACCTTGGATTTGATGCTTATTCTGTGACTATGTATAATGTGATATACTGAATATTGAAAACAAGAGTGTAATATATTGAATACAAGTTATGTTTATGTGGTACATTTTTTTTTTAATCCATTTCATAAAAGTGTTATTTTTCTAATATTGCTAAATAGTGTTTTAAATTCTAATTTGCGCGTTGAAAGATGTTAGAGATGTGCATTTATTGATTTATTTTCGCTTGGCATACCTGCGTCATGACATCATTGCACGCTTCAGTAGGTGGCGCGCCCATGATGTGCTTCATTCAGAGTAAATATGACATCATTGAAGCCATCACCGCTCCTCTCTTTTTCATTTTTTTTTTTCATGTTTATTATACTTCTTGTCAGGTAATCGCAAAATAAGATGCACTAAACAGACTTCCGTTTAAACTAAACACTGTGTAATGCGACACTGATGATTTATGTGTGTTGAAAGCAGGTCGATTTACTATACTGATAGTTTAAGTAATTGATTTTAGAAGGCCTGAGCACATGGTTAGCATGGGTGAGTTATGGCACATTTAGGTAATTTAACCCCTTTGTGCCTGAGTTATGCATTACGTTTATCTTAATGATCTTTCATGTGTCTCTTTATTGTATGAAGTACATCAGATACGAATAATTGAACAGCATATAGAAATGGAACATGTAGTTAATATCCCAGCTGTATTCTTGTATCATCCAATTTAATTCTTTCATTCATTGTTAAGGGTAAATATTAATGAAGATGTTATATATCAGTTTTTGGTGCTTATGTGTACATTCTGACTATCTTATCCTGTTTCTAGAAAGCATGTGATTTGAGTGTCACCATGTCAGTTGTAAATGACACATGCCTTTTTTATTTTTTGAGACTAGAGAGCATATTTTGAACCGTATATAGAGAGTTTGTTAAATAACCTGTTGATTGTATTTTCTTATTTCTTCCTTTGTAATGTAAAGAGTTTTTAGTCACTTATGTTTACAAGTCATCATTAATAGGAAAGACTGATACATGTGTTGATACTGTAATGTGCTGAGCATTTGTTATGTGCATATGCTTTTATTATTCATTCAGAGTAAATATGCCATTACTGAAGCCATCACTGCAGCACTCTCTTTTTTCATTTTTCTTTATTCATGTTTATTATACTTCTTTCAGGAGTATACAGTAACAGGGCTATTTGATTCTGTTCCTGGAGGACCATAATGCACAGTGGTTTAGTTCCAACCTTGATTAAACAAAAAACGAGCAATAAGGGTGTTCAAAATAGTTACTATTATGGGCAGGTGTATTTGCTTAGGGTTGGAGCTGAACTCTATGGCTGCGGCCCTCCAGGAAATGATTTGAATAGATTTGTTTGTTTTGAGACAATTGACTCAACTTACTGTTGACCCTTATAACATCCTTAGTCATTTCATTTTTAGTTAATAAATAAAAAAAAAAGACAGCTATGCAGGGGCGGAGCCAGACGATGTAAACATTCGGGGCTTAGCCCAAACCTAGGGGGGTCCAGGGGCATACTCACCCGAGGAGATTTTTTTCCCATTTACTTAAGCTAAATGCACTATTTTTCAGGCTGTTTGAGATAATAGAATGCCTAAAAATCTATACACTATCTGGGAAAATGATGATAGTTACGTTACTCAGTAAAACCCCAAAAAAAAAAAAAAAAAAAACTATTAACCCAGTATAGGCCTACAACCTAAAATGTTAAGGATGACTAAATTTTCACGACCCTGGCAACTAAAAGAGGCAATTTTTCTCTTAATAACACCATAACGTTAACTCGCTAGCTAGCCAACAATACAGTCACATAACTCAAGTGTTACAACAGCGGATTCACAAACCTGTAACACACTTGTCCGTGGTTCATCTGACGCTATGTGAGTGTCTCAGAAGTCTATACTGATGTGTTTCTTGTGCCAGATGCATATTTTTTCTTTTACTTTCTTCTTTTTCCATCCGGTGAGATTTTGCGTCATTCCAGCCATACCTGTATCCCTTTTAGCCACGATAGGTTGAGAGGACGTATGTGTTCTTACCACACACACACACACACTCACACTATCTCAAAGCCAAATTAGATATCCACCATCAATATTATCATTACCACTGAAAGTATGTAAATAAGTTATTTTCGTTATGTTCAATAAATTAATCGGAAGAATTTGAAATTGACTTTTCCTGGTTTACTTGCGTATAGTTAAGTTCGTCTCCTGCGAACTATTGCAAGTTTGACAATCTTCTCAAGATGCACATTAGATAGTTGGCTTTGCACTGGTGTCGCGGTGAATGTTTTTGGTCGTTTAGTAGTGTTGGATGATACACAGGCTTCGGAGTTTTTTCTCGCAAACAGAGAGGATGTGAAACATTGCGGGAGTTCCGAGTGCTTTCCAGTGTTGGCAGGTTTTTTCAAAACCGCCAATTGCTACTCAAAACTGGCCCAATCGCTTTTCGAGAAGGGTTCCCCAGAAAAATTTGCATTCCAGGCGCTAAATATCACATATTGGGGTCGCTTCAACCCGTTGAAACCCGTGGACATGTAAAGCAACCAGCAGCAACAGTGTTAAAATATCCCAATTCTGCGGAAAAATCGCGGACGTGGCAACGCCGGTGCTTTTCCGACCTGTCGCGTCGGGCTCCGAGCTGTTGTGTATGTAGATGATTGTTTATCTGTAAACTAAATTTTAATTTGTAGAATGAAGTTTCTAGGTGTTTTTTAGTTGATAACAAGGCTGACGGCCTCCTTCGGCATCTCGCCTTCATCACTTCATCACTTCATCAGCCTACACCTTTATAAGTATCACTTTTGTCTTATGCGCTTGGGCATAAATTTTATTCTCTGCAAGGTTATTTGCTCAAACGTTTAAGATAAAGCGCTTGGCGTTGCGTGATTGTTTATCTAGCAGACTAGCACTGCATGATCAATATGTTAATCAAACTAATGCATTCAATGTTTGGAACAACTCTTTTGTAATGAGGCATTACGAGGCTTGTTATTAAAGGCTTACAATCTTTATAGCCTACTGATAAAGATCGTTGCTCGCATTATTCCTTTCTGAAAAATATGCTATGTCTAGTACACCATAAAAGTATTTTTTGTCTTAATCGTGCTTTTGTTTTTGTTTATTCAGTCATTGTTTTTATTTGCGTCTATCTACAATAAATAATGAATGCCTTGTACTGGAATGGGGGTAAGTATTAAAAACTTAAGTCTCTCCTGTTGCATAGACCATTTCTGCAAAGAGGTCCTCGCTGACTATTTCTGCACCAGCGTCCTATGAATAAAAGCATGAATGTAAATGGACACGTTTTCTTGCATGCTCAAACACTAAAGTGTTCCCAATACACAATATATTGACTTACTAAGCATTTTATCATACTTTCGTACAATCCGTGTTCTTTTACTATTCTCAGGACATATTTAAGGTGATTAGCTCTAGCTTAGCTATGTGCCATTAGATTGCTCTGATAAATAACTAGCCGGGGCACTTTCTGTGTGGAGAGCATTAAAGTATTCCATCTTGGAACTTACACTCGTTAAGGCCTTCTATAATCCGATGTTTTTTTATGTACTTCCTATCTATAGATGACTTCCTCTTCGGATTTCCTCCTAAAACTTCATCAAAGTTTGGACCTGGAGGTTATATTTACTACTATTGTGTTAATTTAGTTTGTGCTCCATGATGTTAATGTCCTGGACAGTGCATGCTCACTCAAAAACATCTGCTTTAAAGTTATACAAAAATCTTTGTGTAAGGACTTTCTTTATTGCTTTTACAGGATTCAGTAGCTACTGAAGTTTAATGGCTAATAAGGCATCATTGTTAAATTTAATGCATTCTTATTCTTCTGCAAGGGTTCACTCGTCGGGTTCCCATGGTTAAATGGAGTATATCAAGCTTTGTGGGAATTCCTTAGCTGCAGATGCAGAGAACTTTGGCTCTCACCTCATCTTTACACAGGTCACTCTTTGGACTGGCGCTATTATGAACGCAGGCTCTATCAAGCTGATGTATATAGTCATCTTCCATTTGAGTTCTAGGTAAGATTCAGCTCATCTTTAAAGTCCACGTGAACCGGAAGTCGCTGCTGACTTTATTTCAGTGTGGTGACGTATTTCCAGCTGAAACTGAATAGTGAATATAGGGCATGGTTTTGTTTGCGCTCCTGATCTCTGTCTTTCACTTATCACAAACTAATGGCTGGGGGGGGTGTGTTTAAGGATATTCTGCCCATTGCCGTCAAACTGACATCATTAGAAAAGGAATGCCATTCCAGAGCGGAAATAAATGTTCAGATTTTGATTAAGGATTACAAAGAAGATTATAATTTTTGTTTTCAGCGGATTAACTTGCACAGATTGTTTACATCAATCCTAGCAAGTGCGCTAGTAAAGTTAATTTTGATTTCACATGGACTTTAAGTTATAATCAAGGCTTGTTTGGTCTTACCTGGCTGTTGCTGCCTTCACATTACACAGACTGTTGTGGCATGGTGGTCATTAGGTAAGTTTGTCCATTACTGTTTATGAAGTTTGGCCTATTGTGTCCTTCACATGTCACAGCCTATCAGTGATTTCGCTTAACATTGAGTATCTCTTTTTATGAGATTTTTTTTTTTTTTTTTATGGCTCATTTCTATTTTGGGGGGAGGATAGGTTTCCTCTGCAGGTTCTGGCAGTTAGATAGAGTTTTATCAAACATGCACAGGAGTCTAGCCTAAACAATTATGTATCTGTGTATATGCTCTTAGTTGGTTGTTGTATGTTTATTTTTATATTATCTTTTGTCGTTGATTGATGACTTTTTTTAAGTCGTTTCTATTAACCTAATTCTACCTCCTATCAATTAACCTAAACTTGTGAATGATCGTCATCATCGGATGTCCGTCAAGATCAGACTCTATTTCACGTAATGCTCAAGGTACAGTATAATACTCTTAGCAAACTACTGGTGGTGACTACTTCTCACATGCTCCCCATGTCCAGTTCATCATGGTTTTTCACATACAATGGCCTATCGTGGTCATCTTTTATACATAGGCAACGTACATATGTATAAACTATCAACGTAATGTAATGCTTGTGTTTAAGTTTTAGGTTAATTAAGTAATTGTGTTGGTGTTTAAAACTTTTTATTTAATTTTATTTTTCTCTTTCTCTAGCTGTCTTAGGTTATGGCTTTAGGTTTTATGCTCTCTACGGCCTCTTGTAGCTATTCTCTCAAGGCCTATCGGGGCCTTTGTCTCTGCGGCTGGTTCAGCTCCATGTAGTCCCCTTTAGAAGCTGCGGTCTGTCACCGCTTCTATACACCGGCCACTACTGCTGTTGAACTTGGAGTTGAAACATCAGATATCAAGCTACTGGGAAGATGGTCATCCTCCGCATTTGAATCCCACATTAGACCTGTACCACTAAACATCTTAAGGAATATCAAGCTGTCCTCAAGGTAATCTATATGCAATTAATGTTGGTGGTACAATACCTCTTCATATTACTCCCAACAACCTCTATGATTTACTGTGGCTTAACTTGGCCTTTCTTTCTGTGGCCTGTCCTTCATGACCTTCCCCTCTGTTACCCATCTCGTGGCGTTTCCCACCGTGGTCTAATTACATGGCCTTCCTCTCTGTGCATACTGAGGCATTTTATTCTACGGCCTCTTGGCTTTCTCACTATGGCCCATTTGGGCATCTCCATCTGTGGCCTAGCTAGGCCTTTTCTCTGTGGCCTACGTGGGTTTTCTTTAACCCTCTGGAGTCGATTAACGCGTATACGCGTTTTGGGGTATTTTTCTCCTGATAACCCCGAAAAGAACTTAAATTACACTTTCAGTTTTGATCGTACAGATAAGTGCAATACATCAATCGAATCTGTAAAGGGTCTACTTTTTTTTTGTATACAGACATAATAACAACAAAACTTTGTGCACTTATAAAATAAAGATAACAAACAAGGAGTGCTGTCTGCAGCCTTTGTCTGCGCTGATCTTCAGATACAAATCCGTCATTAAAATGAACTGTAACTCAGGGAATACTCAACGAAGAGACATGAGAGAGATATCTATAGAAAGCCTGACATGTCTACTTTTAAACTAAACAAGTGCTGCTGAAAACAAATATTCTGTGTTAAAGTAATCCATATGAAAACAACGCGATGTCCGTTTTTCACGTCTCCCTTCATTATCTTCTAATGCGACCACGCCCCCGCGCCGAGCGGGCTTTTGAGATTCAAATGTTTCACTGAAGCGCGCGGCTTTTGAATACGCCCACACAACAGAAGACAACGCAGCGAGACTGTTCTTCAAGTTTTTATTATTTTACTGTTTGCTTCGCGATGAGAGGAATAAGACATGGTTGAGGATTTGAGATTTGGATTTCCTCAGAAAAAAAGAATGAAGCACTTTATTCAGCAGAGTTCATAAACATGAGTAAGTCTCTTTTTATTTATTTATATACTTGTACTAGTTTTCACATAACGTGTAAACATTTTACTAGTTAGACTTTTTCCAAAGACTTTTTCCAAACTATAATTCCTGACTAAATGTATAATCAAGTGAAATATTATGAAGTTTCAATAACAATATACACTACTATACCATTCAAAAGCTTGATGTAAATAATATAAATGTAACAATAAATGTAACTGTAACAAATGTAACAATCATTGCTGTTCTTTCAATTTATCCCCCCTAAAAAAACCTAAGAAAAAAATATTCTCAGCTCTTTTCAACATTAATAATAATAATAATAATAATAATGATAATAATAACAATAAATGATTTTTTTTTTGTAGAAAATAAGATTGTTAAAAGGATTTCTGAAGGATTGTGTGACTGGAGTAATGATGCAAAAAAATCAGTTTGAAAGTCAGCTTTGATTTTTCCTAATAAACTGTTTAACTGCACTCACAAGTGAATATTAAATTATGTTGTGGGATAATTAAATATATTCTAAATAAACTACAAACATAAAATTATATACATTTATTTTGTCCTCACATTCTTTCTTGTAACTCATCCCTCTCAGTGACACAGCTGAGTGAATGGCTCATTATGCAGCTCATTATGCAGGCCTTTGTCTTCTCAGGTGTGAATTCATGATAGTTGACGCCTACTCGCATATGACTTTTACCAACAAAAAGTGTCTTAGAAAATTTAAATCAATATATTGTTTTCTGTAAGTGAGTAAACAAGATGATTTTCACATCATTTAGAAAAAAAAAATTCTAGGCTACAAGCTCCAGTTCTCAAAATTCCTGGGAACCAATTTTCTATATGTGTTTTATTGCCTTTTTCAAGTGATTTAACATTTTTAGTTTTTCACTAACCACGCATAACATTTTTTTTCTCAAAAACACAATCATGTACATACATGCTGCTCACATATTATTATAGCCTAGTTTGTGCTGATTACAGTGAGATTAGACTTTAGCCATTTAGATATTTATAAGAAACTGAAAAAAAGCACAAATGTCAGGGCATGACAAAACTTCTCCAGGCCCCAAAAATACCCTTAGACTCCAGAGGGTTAAGGCCTATGGGGTGACGTTACTAATGTGGCACGCCGGGGCCTTTTCTGTGGCTTAGTCTCAGCCAGACGTCAGACCCATGGACCGTTGGCTAAACGTCTGATGCATATGGGACATAAAAGTGGAAAACACTTCAGGAGTGTTGAAGTCGGCATCGGATTGGTTAAATTCTACAGGAGTTCTGCGAGACATGTCATGTTCTTTAATGTTCTGCTGGAAACAAAGATTACCGTGGTGCCAAACCCCCCTACAAAAGTAGGCCCCCGTGTTTAAAACTGTGAGGGCTTATCAGGATCAGCTAAACGCTGGATTTTTAAAAGTATGTGAAATTATTTAAAGTTCATGGCATAAAATCTTTAATGTCAAAGAGTTTTACACACCAGTATGTTATTGTGGTGACATTTCCATGCCTCGAAACGTGATTATGAACAAAATGAACCGTGATTGGTTGTTTGACATGTCGGTCAAACGTCCTCATGGGTGGGCCTTGGCCAATGAAAGCTGCCATGAAATTCCAGACCTTCAGTCTGAAGGTCAGGCTACGTGAGACTAATCGTGGCTAACTCTCAGTATGGCCTGTCTGGCCTATTGTGGCCAGCCTTTCTTGGCCTCTATGACTACCTGGCCTATGGTGGCCTCTATCACTGTCTGGCATTCTTAAATGCTTTAATAATCACTTTAATTATGACTGACTAAATCTTATTGTTTCTTTTGTCCATATGTTCTAGGATCTTGTAAGAAGTACATCATCCGGTGGGTATTTAATTTTCTTCTTTCTTTTGTGGTATGCTCCGCCCTGCCTTGGTCTTCGGCAGGAATAGGTGGAATCTACTGTACAATGTCTGATTCAAGCTACAGATGGGGCCTACGCCAAAATAATTTTGTTCTTTTTGTATTGGTTTTGTAAATAAATACTTTTGCATTTCATCTTCACCTCCTGAGTCTTTCTGGTAGAACTATCACTATCCTCATCACTTCTTTGATTTGGAGATGAGAAAAAACTTGAACTGGACATTTTGCCAAATTTGCCTGAACTGGACATTTTCTGGAAAATGAAATTATTTAGTTTTTAGGTTTCACCCAAACAGAGTTTGTGGTGATGCTGAAAAAAATAAATATATATATATATATATATATATAAAAATATATATCAGACTGAATTTATAGTGTCACACCCAATATGCAAATGCCAGTAGACACGGATTGAACAAGACAGGCAGGTGGATCTACACTGCACTATTAAAAATAAAGGTTCTTCTGCCTGTCCCACTAGTTTTAAACTTTTTTCTTTTTTTTTTCTTCATTGTTTGATTTCAGAATTTTTGGATTTGATAGATCCTACCTTTTTGAATTTTTTGTTGATGAGAATACCATATATCTATGTATCTGTCTCTGTCCTACAAAATGTTAATGATTGAATTGAAGTTGCAATAATGTTAGTGTAAGTTGGTTAATCACAGTTCAGTCAGGTTCTTCCTCATTTATCTCCCTGTTTATTCTTTGGTGTTCTGATTTATATCAACTCTAGTTCTCATTCCAATGCTATTGTATGTATGCACAAAAGCTAGATTTTGCTACGCACAAAAGTTTTCAGATTTATAAGACCATTTGTACGTCAGAACCGAGATCCAAGATGGTGTCGCGGTCAGACGCAGCGGCTACTCCGGGTCCCAGAAAACGGTGTTTTTATGTCTGTTAGTCTCGTTTCCTTGACCTTATCGCAAAACCATCAGATAAACACTCTGAAACACATCTATGATCGACAAACCTTTTGGAAATCGGCAGTGTCAACATCAAAACCAGCCTCCCCAACACACTTAAACACTCCAGATTGCATACCGTCCAAACCGCTCTACAGACGATGCAATTTCCTCAACCCTCCACCTGGCTCTTACCCACCTAGAAAATAAAGACTCCTATATCAGAATGCTGTTCATCGACTCAGCATTCAACACAATAATCCCACAACAGCTCATTCACTAGCTAGGACCACGCCACAAACAAGCTATGAAACTCTTAGTTGAACAGAGAGTTGGGGAAGAATAGATAGAGAATGAAGGGGTCGATGGAATGGGATGATGGTCAGGCTGATCAGGGCATCTAGAATTGATGGCTCAGCGAGACTCAGGGTGGGGGTACCGTCTCTAGCATATATTTAGGCCGGACAATTAGGACCCCCCGATACAACCTGAAAGGAAAGATAATGTGGGATAAGGTTGGCTGAATGGATGAGAAAGGGAGGGAAGGGTGGGTTCGAGAGAACGAGACTAGCAGTACGGTATAAGATGACCCAATATATATGGATTTTTCAGGAAGTCAGGTGATTGTTTGGGGCGTGCCCCTGCTCCTGAACATCTGTTAACCAATTAACTCCATTTCACTAGCTAGGACCACGCCACAAACAAGCTATGAAACTGTTAGTTGAACAGAGAGTTAGGGAAAAGTAGAAAGAGGATGAAGGAGTCGAGGGAATGGGATGATGGTCAGGTTGATCAGGGCATCTAGAATTGATGGCTCAGCGAGACTCAGGGTGGGGGTACCGTCTCTAGCATATATTTAGGCCAGACAATTAGGAACCCCAAAGTTCGGAAGAGCTGAGTTAAGCGTGAGCTTAGAATGTAGATGGCCTGATCATACAGAGAGGATGCAGAGACTAAATAGTTCAGGCGTTCAATGGTTAACGCAGGTTCTTGTTTTCGTAAGCCTTTGTTAGTACGAATGTGTGACAATGAGAAAAAGCTGTGCAATCGTAGCCAGTGGTTATTCATAGGAGTAGTTGATCCCTGACAAGTAGGTTTAGAAACGCACATGTGGATCTTAGGAAGGAATAAGTGTAAGATGTTAAGTTGTGAATGGACGCTGGGTCAGTTGAAAGGAAGCTTTGAGACCATTCTAGCTGGAGAGGTATTCTGGAGATCATACTTGGAGCAAGGCAATTAAGAATGGCATTCTTGGAGAGATGCATATTTATTCTCGAGCCAAGTCTAACTTCTGGAAATGAGATGAACAGTCGGCTACGAGATTGAGGAGTCCTGGTATATGAGTTGCTCAGAGGAACTGTTGTTGAGTAGAGATTAAGTGGGCCTATGCATGAATTGCATAACTGCCAAAAACATAATCATCCCTTGTTTATAGTTTCGACTTCTGCTGCATAGTCTGAGCTGATGAGTAGATTCGGACCCCAAAGGATGGCTGTTATGACTATGGGATATATTTCATAATGCTGTGGAGACTGCTCTTGACTGTGAATTGTGGGAACTGAATTCCGGAGGCTGTTCGGAATCAACCCAGCAGCCACCATATTAACTGCTATAGTCTATTTAGGGTGATGCATCAGTGTGCAGTTGGATGCAGCCAGGATGAGAGATATCGATATTATGTAACGAAATGTTGTTCCGTGATGAGAGGTGTTGTTGCCGGAGGCACATTTCCATTGCGATGGTTGCTGCTTTTGACAGAAAGTCTGACGCAAAAGATTACCCTTGAGGTATTATCTGGATGGCATTGTTAAGGTGGCCTAGAAGTCCTGGTAGCTGATGCTTAATACATCTTTCTCGGCCTCTTCTGCTAGTGGCCTGTCAAACTATATCAAGTTCTTGATAGGAGTGTGGAGGTGCTTTGCAAGTCAGTCTGCTGGTGTTGTAGGGTTATGAGGGCAGGAGTTTCTTGCATGGGCTCTGTCACAGAATGCGCAGGTGTGAAGGAGCCTGCATTTAGACAAGGGGCAGCCCAGATGATTGAGGTTTTTGTGTGCCGTCCTGCCTCTCGGTTGCAGGATTGGCCGGCCTCTATGTCAATGATTTAAAGAAAGGTTAATGTTTACTGAGGGGCATTTCTATCTGCATTGAAATAACTTGAGGGGATGGAGCTGCAGCAGATAGCTGTAGTTTGCATGGAGAAGTGTTGAGGTTTAAGGGGGGGGGGGCTGTAATTGAGCATGCTGAAGCTGTATGTGAGGGGACTCCACAAGTTCACGTAAAGAGATGTTTAAAATTTGAATATCCAGCAGTAGAGTTCAGGGTTGAGAGGGCTCCTGAATGACCCTTGGTTGAAATGCTGTAGACGGACCTGCTGCTATTTGTGAGTGTAGAGCTACTGAGACAGAAGGTGATGGAGTGCTGAAGCTGGCCGAGTAGGTGGTGTAGCTATGGTTAAGTATGTACCTGTTGCTAGATAGCAGGATGTGCAGGTATTGATGGAGGGAGGAAAGGGGAAATGGTAGACCAGAGGAAATGGAATTGGAGGTTGGAGTCCTGGCTGGCCCACGTGAGGTAGGGTCCCTTGGGCACTGGATGAGGCACCTGGACTGCAGAAGTAGCTGTTTGAATCATTAGAAAACTGGGAGCCATATGCTGTAAGCGGCTGAAGGAAGGGTGGAGGAATGGATGTTGGGATGAAAGGATGTTTGTGAGTGGTTTTAAGCCAGCCTTTTTGATAGATGGCAGGATGAGAGGGTATTGATGAGGGAGAAAATGGATAGACCATTTGGAATAGAACTGGAGGTTAAAGGAGTCCAGACTGCACCTCATGAGGTAGTGGCGCTGGACGAGTCTTCTGGGACTGTAAGGGTAGCTATTGAGAATTATTAGGATGCATGAGAACCGTATTGCTGAAGGAAGGGTGGAAGAATGGACGCTACGATGAAAGGATGTCTTTGAGTGGAGGGGGGGGGGGGGGGTATTGAGTATGAGAGGATATTGGTGAGGGGAGGAGGTAGAATGAGGGAGGGAGAGAGTGAGATTGGGGAGGTATAGAGAGATGGAAGAATAAGAAGCTATTAATTATTCAATAATTAGTAGTATATTTTTAATTTAACGCCAGGTCCAGCATCTTACGCTATTTTCATGGCAAACAATTAAAATACAAGTATAATAAGTATAACAAATACAATATAACTTCATAAAATTCTAAAACTTTCTAAGTAGAGGTTAGAGATTATTCGAGACACAGGGCCATATTCCTGTAAACAGCTGAAGTCAGGGTGGAAAAAATGAATGTTGGGATGAAAGGATGTTTCTGAGTGGGGTGTGTTGCAAGATGCAGGGAGGGAGGGCGGGAGGGGGGAAATGAATAGAAGATTTGGAAATAGAATTGGAGGTTGAAGGAGACCGGCTGGTCTGCGTGAGCAAAGACTATAGAATACCCAAGACGTGTCACTCCTTTAGTTTTGAATGGGGAAAAAACTGCAATGCTCAATATGGCGGCTCAATCGCAGGAAGCCCCGCCTTCTGAATGAAAGAGCTAATCGCTAATCTGAAAAGTGAGCTCGTCACTGCAGCTGCTGTTAGAAGCGTCCCTGTTGCACTATGGAAACAGTCAGCGGTGTGAGACTTGGACTGCGCATGCACACTGACTGATCTAGCCTGAATAATTAAGCTTTTAATAACGCTATTTGAGCAAAAGTAACAACATTTATGACACAATTGTTGTCAGATTTCTTTGGTGATTTCAAATATAAAATTTAATCATAAGCTTAGTGAACAGTTTTGGAGAATTTGATGTTTCCCGATACAAAGAGATAGGAGTTGCTCTTGATGCCTAAGAGGCATTTCAAAGATGGCTGCCGAGTGACAGACTTGTCTTAAAAGGACTTTGGTGTGAGGGACAGTGAATGGGCATCTGGAATTTAGAAGTAGCTATAGATAATTATTAGAAAACATGGAGCCATATTGCTGATTGCTTGTTTATTTACTTATTAAGCCATACCAGCATATGTGGCTATATTTCATGGCAAAATTCAGTTAATACATAAATCAATCCATACACAAGTCTGTAATACATACGAGTCAAGGGGGAACAATTTAGAATGTTCAATTTAACCAGCCTGCATGTCTTTGGGCTGTGAGCCGTATTGCTGTAATCAGCTGAAGGGAAGGGTATAGGAATGGATGTTTATGAGCAAACTGTGAGCATAGAGAAGAGAAGAATTTTGGGAGAGATCAGACTGAGCGAGTGTAGGTGGAATTACGTCTTGCCTGCCGCTAGAGGGAGCTGCTGTCTGATGCTTTGGAGGAGAACTCTCGTGACGTCACGTGTGACGGAGAGTGACTCCCTAGGAGTTGCCGGAAGTGCTGAGGGCTCAAAGTTTGTCATGACAGAGTCAATTCAAGTCAAGAGAGTCAAGAGGCATTTATTTGTCATTTCAGAAGTTTTATTGATACTGAATATAGTTGAAATAACTGTTTGTTATCTGCACGATTTAATTGGATACCTTGGATCTAAGTGAGTGTTGAATGCGACCCGTGGTCCAGTGATCCTCGGCTCTGGATTCTAAAGACGTGCAATGGGAGCGCTGAGGAAGCGTCAGAGAAGCGGCTTGCGAGGGGAGCAAAAATTCCGTTTCTACATCCACCACGCAAACGATGATGGCGATCTCGGCCCGTGGATTCCACTGATGGAGAGGGTGGAGACCGGGAACAGCTCAGAGTCCTCCCGAGATGAGCCTAAGAGTAGACACTCGTGGCCCGGAATGTGCGCGACCGCTCGGAAAGAGACTTCGATCGGAACGATGAGAGGTGATCCTCAAGTGTCGCCAGGGACATTGAATCGAACAGAGCGCTGTCCAGACCAGGCGAGTCCATCTGTCCTTCAAGAGAATGAGACTCGCAGTACGGTATAAGGTGACCCAAAATATATGGAGGTTTCAGGAAGTCAGGTGATTGTTTGGGGCGTGCCCCTGCTCCTGAACATCTGTTAACCAATTAACTTCATTTAATAAACTAAACCTGCTGGGCCTTTAACCCTAAAAAGAGCTAGTTTTGACCAAAGACCATTAGCAAATGGCAATTGCTAAAAACCATTGTCCTAGTAATTTCAAATGAACAGTTTCTTATGTCATTGAACCTTTGTAAAATAATATGATGAAATCGCTTCCTCTCTGTTTGGTAAGAGCCTTTGTAATGGTGATTTTTTATGAATAGTTTGTTATGTAATATGGGTAAAAGATTTCAATTTCCTAAATTCAAGATCAGGATTCACAGTAGATTTGAGGTTAGCACTTTTTGCTCATGCTAAATCTTTTGCAGTTATCATAGTATTGATAATAATTAAACAGTGAAATTTGTGTCTGTATTCCATCTAAACCTGTAAAAGGTTTTTAATTCTTCCTGAGTTACCCATCTGTTCGTTATGTGCCTAGCACTAAAGAGTGACTAGCACTTGAGCGCCAATTGAAAAACACACAAAAAAAAAACCAGATCATTGACTCCGTTTCAATAGAAACCAAAAACACACTTCTTTGGAGACATTCCCGAGCAAGTCCCATGCAGTGCTGTTGAATGAAGCACTTTTATTGGTGCACTCTTGCTCTCGCTCTGGGCTGCGTTTCCCAAAGGCATCGTACGCTTAAGTACATCGTAGACCTTTTGAAACCAACAGAGCTATGATCAGCTTAGGCTTACAATGCTTTTGGGAAATGCAGCCCTGGTCGATGTGTGCGGGGAGGCTCTCTTCTAGGAGAAGTAGCCATCTCGGCGATTCTAGGATTTTCATTTTAGGGGGGCTCAGCCCCAAATGAGGGTATAATAATAATAAAAAAAATATTAATAAATAACATAAAATAAAAAATGTTTGACTAATAGGTTAGGGTATTATACTAAACCTATTGCAGTATTCCACTGTATTGCATAAGTTAGATGAGTATAACATTTGAGTACTGAATAAGCCAAATACAAGTCTTCCTGATCACACACACATGCACCTGTATACTGTACATACACAAAATTGTACTGTTTCTAAACAAACCTCACAAGATTGAAGAACGCGCTGAAAGACACGGAGGAGCCGAAGTCTGCCACCGTTTTCATATAAAATGAAAAGCGGACCGATGAGATCATGAATTCGTGTACAGTTTATGGAGCTAATCGCAACATTTTTAGGGGGCCTGAGTAGAAATTTTGGGGGGACTAAAGCCCCCTAAAAAATGGCCTAGCAATGCCCATGGTACCCATACAAGGAGTTTGACCCTTCATCATGTCATATAAAAAAAAATAAAAACTTTCAGAAACTTGTATGAACCCAGGAGGAGTGTATTTGGCACAGAAATACTCTGTTCTACATCCAAATCGTGAAATATTGGGTGTGTTGACGTCTTTCCGTGGTTGAAATAAAATACCTTCTGATATTCATTCATGTTTATTTCACGCTAAGTAAATATTAAAAGACTATTGGTTGATGTGCTGTTTGAACTGAGGCACTACAGTGATCTGCCATGACACATTAAAGAGCCACAAAATCATATTTATTGTTTGAATTTCATAAAAAAATTACACTTTGAAAGCTAAGACATTGTTTCCTACTATAAGTAACCTGCTCTGTCTTGTCTGTCAGCGTATAAGTTTCCTCTTTGCTCTGCAATGTAATTTTTACTGTGTGAGAACATATGTAGTATGAGAGTGGCATGACTTGTCAGACATAGCAACAGAAACTAAGGGGGGCGGGTCTTTGTGATGGGTCAGTTGTTCTGTCAAAGTTCGTTATGTCATCTAGCTTAACATCTGACTCCTCCATAACTGTATCTGATCTGGACACAGGTGCCAAATCGGGCGCTATCCCTGAGAGAGAAGGTCCTTCCTTCGCGAGGGGATTCGCCAGGGAGGGGCTAGTGGGATTCGCCAAGGAGGCAACCATCAAAACCTGCTCCTTGTCATCCCAGATCTTGCACATGCTCTGTGCAAGGAAGCTCACTGGGGGAAATGCATACTTGAGTAGGCCCCAGGGCCAGCTGTGTGGCAGTGCAGAGATCCCCTCGGACTAGGAGTAGAAGAGTGGGCAGTGAAAGAACTTGTGGGAAGTAAAGCAGTCTACCGGTGCCCCTGAATCGACTACATAGTAACTTGACCACCTGGAGTCATTACAGCATGTCTGCTGCATGATTGAGCTCCCACCTAAACTGAATGCAGTATTGCCAGCAATTTGAGGCAACTGATATGCCACTGCAGTCGAGGTCCTTTCCAGGAGCCCTCCTGCCCAAAGGAAAAAAAATAAATCACTGGAATGCAGCAGGTGTATTGCACACAATTTGTTTGAAATGGCTTTACATGTATTATTCTGACAAAAATAAAACAAGCAGGTAAATCATTAAGGAAAATGTTATTTAATTTTTTAACAAATCACACATTTGTTGAAGCACTGAAACTTTTAGTGATTTTAGAAAACAAACTGTAGGTATCTGATTAGGCTTGGATACAAAGTAGAGCATTGGTAATCAACATGTAAACAATCAAATAGCACAAGATGCAGGTTAATTCAATTGCAAGGCTAAAAGTTATTAATGATTTAGAAATGGTTATAGGGAAGTTTCAGAAATTTAAAATCTAGCAATATATCAAGAATCAAAGAATCAAAAAGTTGTCAAATCTAGCAAACCACCATAGACAAGGCTCTAGTCTAGACTAACTTTTTGCACTGGTTGCACTGGTGCGCCTAACTTTTTTTCTTAGGTGCACCAGCACAAAAGTTAGGTGCACCCAAATTTTCGACCGCATTGCATTTAACACCGCAGTTTTACAAGTTCACTTTTTTTTTTTTTTTTTTTTTTTTTTTTTAAATCGCTGTCCATACAGTCAATATTGACTTGTAAATGATTAACAATCTATTTTTTTTTTTTTTTTTTTTTTTAATCATTCTACAAGAAGGGTAACTGAAAAACTGAGAAAGTGTTGGTGCTTAAAGTGCTTCCCTGAGCTGAAATTTAAACTTAAAACATCTCAAGATAAATGAAATAAAAAGAAAATCTGAATTAAGTGCTTTAAGGGCTTCAAACTGAACATCTCATGACTCAATGTATTATGGATTATACTCCATTGCAGTCACATGCCCCTCGGATGGCCAACTCCTGTAGTTTGGCCTTCTTGATCTTTGGCCTTGGCTATACCAGCTGGCCACACTCTCTCTAGCATCAAAATCATCCAGACTTGGCCCCTCTACACTGATTCTGATCAGATCTTCCACTGTGTCTGAATGAAGGGATGCTCTAGTGTCTGATCTGAACAGCTAAACAGTCCCTAAACAGCTTATACTACTGTCTCAGCTATTAAAATAGTTCAGTTTTGTATGTAATAGCAAAGTGATTATATTTCATTTCGTTTTTTTATTAAGTTAATTTAGAAAAACATCTGGAGCATTTTTTGTTTGATAAATATAAGTTTTAGTTTTAGTTTTTTTTAAGTAACGACCAAGAGGCCATGATAAATATATCTATAGAAAGCTTTAAATGATTACTTAACGAAATAAAACAAATAGAAAACAAAAACTCTTATAATCATAATCCATAAATATGCATTTCTCTCTAAAAGGCGCGTCTAATGACACGGCGAGTCAGGATCAGCAACTTCATCCTTGCGACACAGACTCAGGAAACACTAGTTTATTAGTAAATGATTAAAATATCTCCTTAATATTTCTCCCGTCAAATTTATGGTAATTACTTTTGCAATAATATTATTTTATAATGTATCTGCCTAATGTATGTATGCCTTTGCGGCAGGCAAGCTTGAGCCTATTGCGTGTATTTGAACGCAGAACTGTTCAGCTGCGCTGCTGCTGCGGGACAATAAACACCGTCGAGCTGCTCTTGACAGTCGCGGTAGCGCGGTCTTGTGTTGTTTCCACCAGCGCAGCAATTTTTTTTTTCATCACTAATTGATGGATGTCTAAAATATAAAAGTAAGGAGAAGTATAAAAAGGCCGGGGTCTGTCAGGCTCAGGGTGAAATGCAGGGCTCTAGTGTCTGTTGTTGAACCACAGTGAGACTTTCAGAGTCGTGGATACTTTTTTTTCCCCCTCGAACGGCTGGTCGCACCGGTGCGACCTCTGATTTTTTTTTTTTGGCGCACCATTGAGAAATTAGGTCGCATGTGCGACCAACTTGGTCGCACTCTAGAGCCCTGATAGAACAGTTGTCAGATACATTATAAAATAATATTATTATTGCACATTTAATGTATTTCCATACAATATCCTCTAATCAACAGATCCCTCAAATAAATTCAGTAAGTGCTGCCAGAGCAGCAGTCAGACGATCCAAGTGATCTCGTAGGTCTTTGCGTCTTTTGCTGACATCAGAGTCCTCAAAGAGGAGCTCGCTCACATTTGCCCCATCCAATAAACCTAAAATGTCAGTAGACAAGACCTCAGCAGTTTCCTTCAGCATGAAAAGGGTGATCATCATGGGCAGTTGGTCAGCCATCCTCTGCACTACAATCTGAAAGAAAACAATGAGATATCAGATATTAAGTAACTTCCACACACAAGCACTGCATTGCAATTTGTTACTGAAACCTAGACATATCTACCTCATAATGCGCCTCCAGCATATGACTGTACTTGCACTTTTTGTCAAACATAGGTAACTGTTTTTTTGAGAACTGCTCATTGCCAATCTCACTCAAGATCTTCAGGAAGATGGGATCTTGAGTGTAGATCAAGTTTTCCATTTTAAACTGCTCTGAGATCCTCTGCTCTGCCTTCTCTTGCTGACCTGACAGAATGTTGTTGATTTTACTCTATAGAGACAAGTGAAGGACAGAGGAAAGAAACCTTGATCAAACTATATTAAAAATGGGCAATATTTGCTATTAATTATGAGAAATATATACCACAGTTATGTTTTTAAGGACAGAGTAGTTCCGGAAACAATGATTGACCACGTCAAGTAAATGTTCGAGGATGATGTCTTCAGGAGAAATACATAAATCAAGACGACAAACAGGTACATGTGCTAAAATTATTAAAGTTATTCAGAACCAGAACATCTTTAAACACAAAGTTGTGTGATGTACCTTTCATGCCCCTGAGTAAGTCATTGGCTGGTTTGTTTAGTTTGGCCACATGTTTCTGAAGGACAGTCTCAAACACTTTGTAGTTGCTGAAGCCGGGCAGTTCCCTCCCTCTGTTTTCCTGGCTCACCGCTTTTGAATCAGAAACTTTTTGTAAACCAGACGATTTCTCATGAAATCAATGACTGACTTTTTCCATTTTCAATAGAACTAAAAGCAAAACAACACTGAAATCACACTTATGTTTCTTCAAATTGAAAATATACTCACAGGATGTCTTTGAACGGCTAAGTTGATCATTCCACTCCTTGAATTCAGCACGAAGCTGTGCAAACAAATTTTCTTCCAAGATCAGCTCTCCTGATGATAAGGAGGTGATTTGATCACTGAATCTTTTTAAGGTCTAAGATGGAAAAAATTACATTTGTTTTATGATTCTGTTATGTTACCATCAAACAGCAAAAGCATATCAGCATAGTTGAAAAGAAACTCTAGACAGTACCATAAACAGAGAAAGCATAGCATAGTCAAGTTGCATGGTATAGCCTGCTAATGCTATGGTAGCTTTGCAGTACTCAAGCTTCAAAATATACATGGTGCCATAATATTTTCCAAACA
Source organism: Cyprinus carpio (assembly GCF_018340385.1). NCBI lineage: Eukaryota > Metazoa > Chordata > Actinopteri > Cypriniformes > Cyprinidae > Cyprinus > Cyprinus carpio. Next base: position 17,206,376 of record NC_056596.1, on the reverse strand, counting down.
GTTGCACCATAAAGCCCGAGACTTAATATTCTCACATATGTTTGGCTTCCTTCCACAGATCATCTCCCTATTGAAGACTTAAATGACTCCCAAGACCCCCCTCAGTGAAACACCCCAGCTGTTTTGTGCAATATTCTGCAAATTCACCACTGATCTACATAATGAGTAGGGCTGCGTTCCAGTTCACTTTTAGAAGCGCACTCGCAAACTTCCCTAAGCACTTACCCTCGGGGGAATCCCCGCAGCCATTTTGAAGTGCATTCCACTTCGTCAAGTGGACGAGGAAAGTTTACATGGACATACCCTCGACCCCTTGATTTTGACAGAAGGAGCGAGTCTGCTTTATATGCACACTTCAGGCCACTCTATAGACCACAATGCAACACAACTATGACGTCATCGATTTTACATTTATAAGAGCCCAAGTATATCTATATACATATAGAAGGCTGCACCAAACTAATTTGTAAGGGGAAAAATGTAAACAATAAACCAACTCCATAGTGGATTCTTAGTGATTAAAGGCTTAGGATGTTCCAATTCAGTCCATTCCAAGTGTTCTGCCAGTAGTGGGCACTCATGCAACGTAATCAATTAAGTACATCCGAGTAAACGAGATGGAGCTGCTTATTGCATTCTAAACTACCATTAGATGGTGAGGCCACTGGAAGTGTTCGAGTGGCCATATTGCGATTCATCCATATAGCACCATGAGCAATCTTTATAGATCAGTAAAAATCACTCATATTCATTCATTTTATTATCCATAACACTATAAATAATTAAATAATTTTTATATATTTTTTGGATATTTTGACTTAACCAGTCGTCATAATTTTTCGGTTTTTATTCTTCAGTTCTTATTGTTCTTGTCTTGTTCTTATGTGTGTATATTGGAAGCATCATTACTAAGAAAAAAAAATTATGTGTGCACTTGGCAATAAACTCTTTCTGAGATTGACACTGAATTTATAAATTTGATTCAAATTAAATTTGGGTGGTGCAAAGCATTCATTCAGTTCTCTTTGAAAATGAAGGCTAAACAATTTTAGCAAGAATGCTTTGCAATGTAGCATGAAAGTAAAGAAACTTAAAAAAATTAAAGGAACACTTTTTAATCAGAGTATAACATCAAGTAAATTAAACTTCTGGGATATTGATCTGGTCAGTTACATAGCAGAGGGGGTTGTTAATTCATTTCAGCTGCTTTGGTGTTAATAAAATTAACAACAGGTGCACTAGATGGGCAACCATTAGAAAACCCCCAAAACAGGAAAGGTTTTACAGGTGGAGGCCACTGACATTTTTTCCCCCTACTCATCTTTTCTGATTGTTTTTCACTAGTTTTGCAATTGGCTAGGGTCAGTGGCATGAGGCGATACCTGGACCATACAAAGGTTGCACAGGCAGTCCAGCTCCTCCAGGATGGCGCATCAATATTTGCCATTGCCAGTAGGTTTGCTGTGTCTCCCAGCACAGTCTCAAGAGCATGTAGGAGATACAATACAATACAATATTTAATTATAAAGCACATTTAAAAACAACCAAGGCTGACCAAAGTGCTGTACATAGCAGAGAATAAAATGCAGAGCAGTACAGGACAAAAGAAACAACTAAAAAGTAAAACAAAATAAAAAATAAGCAGTAATCGTATCAGAGTCAATAAGCATGAAAAGCAAGAGAAAACAAAAAAGTCTTTAAAGAGATTTTGAAGATGGAAACTGAGGGAGCCAGTCTGATATAGAGAGGCAGACTGTTCCAAAGTTTTGGACCTGCAGCCGCAAAAGCACGGTCATCTCGTTTTTTTAAGCCTGGATCTAGGGCACGATGAGAAGGCAGTGATCACTGGATCTCAAAAGTACGAGAAAGGAGTGTACGGACAGAGCAGATCAGCAGGTATGAGGGGCCAAATTGTTAAGAGCGTTATACACAAAAAGTAAAATTTTAAAATCAATTCTAAATTTAACAGGTAGCCAATGGAGTTTGAATAAAATAGGGGTGATGATCGACCTCATACTTGCGTGTCCCAGTGAGGAGTCTAGCTGCTGCGTTTTGCACTAGCTGCAGGCGAGAGAGAGTGAGACTGAGATAGACCAAAGTAAAGTGAATTAAAGTAGTCTAGTCGTGATGTTACGGGGCGTGAATCACTGCTTGAAGATTACTCTTTTAAAAACGGTTTGACTTTAGAGAGTTGGCGGAGCGCCGAAACAAAAAAGCATGACTTTACAACAGCACTGATCTGTTTCTAATTATAAGTTGTGGTCAAACAAAAAGCCCAGATTTTCTTGCACAGTGGGTTTAATACGGTGCGAGAGAACCACGCTCAACATCAAACACAGGAAAGATAATTATTTCAGTTTTATTTTCATTTAGGTTTAAAAAGTTGACTTGAAACAGAGTTTAAGTCACTTAAACAGGCAAACAAGGGTTGTAGACCATTTTTATTGTTATGTTTTAAAGGAAAATAAACCTGAGTATCGTCGGCATACAGATGGAAGGATACTTTTTTATTAAAGATGGAAGCCAGAGGTAACAGATACAGAATAAACAATATGGGGCCGAGGATTGATCCCTGGGGACTCCGCAGTTCAGAGGTACACTAGTGGAGGATTGATGACCAATACGGACACTAAAACATCTATTGTTCAGGTAAGAGCGGAACCACTGCAAAACAACGCCTCGAAAGTCCACGGATGTCTCCAGACGTCGCAACAGGACCTCATGGTCAACTAAGTCAAATGCAGAACTCAAATCTAATAAGACTAAGGCCATTGATTTCCCATAGTCAGTTTCAGTGCCAATATCACTTGACACTCTTAAAAAAGAGCAGATTCAGTACTGTGTAGAGCTTTAAAACCAGATTGAAATGTTTCATGAAGAGAATTTGCGGATAAGTATGATTGTAATTGAATCAGTACAACTCTCTCAAGGATCTTTTACTGATTCCAGGAGACAGGCAGTTACTCTAGGAGAGCTGGACAGGGCAGTAGAAGGTCCTTAACCCATCAGCAGGACCTGTATCTGCTCCTTTGTGTGCAAGGAGGAACAGGATGAGCACTGCCAGAGTCCTACAAAATGACCTCCAGCAGGCCACTGGTGTAAATGCCTCTGAGAAAACAATCAGAAACAGACGTCATGAGGGTGGCCTGAGGTCCTCTAGTGGGCTCTGTGCTCACTGCCTGGCACCGTGTAGCTTGATTGGCATTTGCCACTGAACACCAGAATTGGCAGGTCCGCCTCTGCCGCTCTGTGCTTTTCACAGATGAGAGCAGGTTCACCCGGAGCATGTGTGACAGATGTAAAAGGGTCTGGAAAAGCGGTGGAGAATGTTATGCTGCCTGTAACATTGTTCAGCATGACCAGTTTGGTGGGGGTCAGTGATGGTCTGGGAAGGCATATCAATGGAGGAACACAGAGACCTATACAGACTAGACAATGTCACACTTACTGCCATTAGGTATCGGGATGGAATCCTTGGACCCGTTGTCAGACCCTACGCTGGTGCATTGGGTCCTTGTTCCTCCTGGTGCACGACAATGCCTCATGTGGCGAGAGTACGCAGTCAGTTCCAGGAGGATGAAGGAATTGATACCATTGAATGTCCCCCACGCTCACCTGAACTAAATCCAATAGAACTCCTCTGGGACATTATGTTTCGGTCCATCTTATGTCGCCAGGTTGCACCTCAGACTGTCCAGGAGCTCAGTGATGCCCTGGTCCAGATCTGGGAGGGAATACCCCAGGACACCATCCTTTGTCTCATTAGGAGCGTGCCCTGACGTTGTCAGGCATGCATACAAGCACGTGGGGGCCATACAAACTACTGAGTACCATTTTGAGTTGCTGCAATGAAATTTCAGCTTAATGGACTAGCCTGCTGCATCCTTTTTTTCACTTTAATTTTGAGTGTCTTTGAATTCAGCCCTCTGTAAGTTGATAATTTTAATTTCCATTAAACAATGTGGCATCTTTTCATTCCTAACAAATTACCCAGTCCATATCAGAATAGATATCCTGCATGATATTTTTCCCCATTGAGATCTGATGTGTTTTTAAAGTGTTCCTTTATTTTTTTTTTTGAGCAGTGTATATACACATTCAAACCTATGAAAACTTTTTGTATGAATTTCTATATTTAGTGTAATGACCAAAAATTGAGACAAAATTACAGTATCGTGACAACTCTATAAACACTCTATAAAAAAGGTGCTTCACGATGCCATAGAAGAACCTTTTAAGCACCTTTTAGGAGTGTAGTACTACTGTATAATGTATTTTTTTTAATTTCATGTAAATGTAACTGTTACAAATGGCTTTGCTAATGTAAGTCTTTCATTTGCAATGCCAATAAAAGGTGTGTATGTATACATGAACAGGGGAGAAAAATGTAGCTGTAGCCTGAACTCCAAAACGGGGGAGAAGTTTCAAAAGGGGGTCCCTCCAAAAGAAAATCAGAACAAACACAGAGGAGATTCAGCTTGAACACTAATTGAGAGAAGCAAGCATATTTGAAGAAGTCATCAGCATGAAGTGATGATGTGAGATCCTACTTGAGTAAGGAATTGTTTGGCTCCCTTAGGGTCTTGTGGAGGTCCGCCCTCACACTCCTTGAGCTCATTCCTCTTGTCCCACAGATGCTTTTTTATCTGCTCATCAAGGTGTGGCAGGGATTTCTGACAAAGATGGATAAGATTTAATTTAGTACAAGTCTCTCAATTCATCCTGACACAATGTTCACTGTACAACTAAATTCATGCTGAGTTTAAAAAAAGACTTGAGAAATTTAGAAACTTACTTTGATATGATCAACAAGTTCCTGAGTAAGTTTGATGGCAAGACATTTAATAGTTGCTTTATCTTCTTTCAAGAGGCATCTGTAAAAAAAAGTCACTTTTATTAAATATCATTAACCAAAATGAGTGACACAAAAACCATAATAAAAGCCATTTTTAAGGGTCCATTAACAGAGACAAACATTTACTATGGGGTCAGTGCAAATTCAGTTGTCAACTGTCATTCAGTTTATTGACAAATATGTATTTTTTACATATTAAATATAAATAAATGTATTTTTTTTAATTAATGAATTATTAATTTTAGGGAGTCATTACACATCATTTTAAAATCTTAACTAACTTGTAATAAAAATACCAAAATGATCTGATTTTTGGTAAGATTATTCACTTTGATTATTTTCCCCTGCATGCTGGTTGTGACAATATGACATCCGACTGACAAAAGTTAGAAAATTATGTTTCCAAAATGAAGCTCAAATTTTGTTGAAATACTTTTTTCTATAAAATACTAATAAAACATGATACCAAAGTACCAATGGGAGGTGTAACTGGGAAATTAATTTATGAAATGTTAGTTCAGAGAAGAAAAAGTAACAGCAAACTAATGGAAGGAAAAGTTATTTTTTTTCTTTGGTTGGTAACCTGAAATAATCATGATTTTGGAAGAAATCTCTCTCAATTTGTGTTGCCTGCTCAAGAGAAATATCATCAATTTGCTGTTGTCCTCTACACTTCACCATGGTGTAACCTTTGCAGAGAGGAATCACTTCGTTGTGAACAATAGCCAAAACACTCTTCTCCGTTCCCTTGTCTATGAGATCTGGCTTGGTCAGAATGGCTGTGAGAATGAAAAATAGTTATTTCATATAATATGTATTCGCTGACAGAAATCAGATATTTGGTGAGATATTAGTTGTTAAGTGGATAATCTGCTTCATTACCAACAGTTCTTTTGCCCTCAGGATCAACTTCTTGTGCCATTTAATGCTTTCATGCTTCTGTTGTTGCAATGTCAATGTTACAAGGGACCACAACCAGGTTTATAGTCTCAATAAATTTAATGATCAAACGTTTGATCTACAAGAAATAGACAGTTTTAAAACTGGACTGATATTAGATTGATATTAAATATGAAGTCCAAAATCAGATCATACTGCCTACCTGTTCTCCAATGTCCTCTGGCTGTCCTTTTAATGGGACTCTGGCGATTCCAGGTAGATCGATCAGTGTGAGGTCACACACATCTGGTGACATGACCTCTAAAGTGATGAGGTCATCAGATATTCCTACCCCTTTTCCTGCCAGTTCATTCTGGGCTGTAACACATACATATAATTAACTATAAGAAAAATGTCCTTTAAAAGTGTAAACAATGATATTGATCTTTATTGATTTTAGGGTTTTTTAGGGTTAGTTCAAAAATTAGGCCATTAGTTAATAAATTTCTAAGCATCAAAGCATCCTAGGTATGAGTTATATAAAAAAATTGTCTTTGATCTTTCAAGCTGTTTGATGGCACTCAGTGGGTATTGCAGTGCCTTAGTCCAAAAGAAGTGAAATAAAAAGCACCCATCCGTTAAAAAAAAAACACGGCTCCAGGGGTGATTAAAGACCTCCTGAAATGAATTGATGCATTTTTGTAAGAAAAATAACCATATTCAAAACGTAATAATCAATTTAATCTAGCTTGCGCTCACTGTTGTACACGGAAGCAGCTCCGGGTGGATAATGTGTGAGGTCGGCGTTGCACATGCACCGCTCAGAAGTGACGAACGCGGAAGCGCAGGGGAGAGATCAAAACAAAACAACGGTCACTAATTAGGAATACAAAACAAGGATTTGTAAAGAAGAATATCGGAGGATTTCGATATAAGCCAAGAGGAGGCTGGTTTTCCTTTGTTAAAGTAAGGAAACTTTGCTTCCTTTGCTCATGTTAACAAACGTTCATCTTCACGAGACTCACCAGTTCAAGCGCAACGCCGACCTCACACGTCATCCACCCGGAAATGCTTCCATGTACAACTGTGAGCTCAAGCTAGATTAAAGTGATTATTACATTTTGAATATGGATATTTTTCTTACAAAAACACATCGATTCGCTACAGGAGGCCTTAGTTCAATCCCCGGAGCTGTGCGAGACACTTTTTTTTTTAATGGATGGGCGCTTTTTATTTACTTCTTTTGGACTGAAGTACTGCAACACCCGCTGAGTGCCATCAAACAGTTTGAAAGATCAAAGACAACTTTTAATATAACTCCAATTCGTCTGAAAGAAGAAAGTCATATACACCTAGGATGACTTGAGGGTAAATAATTTATGGCCAAATTTTCATTTTTGGGTGAACTAACCCTTTAAGATTCTCTTTAGCACTATTCATTGACTATGTTTACATGGACATCAGTAATCTAATTATTTACCTTATTGTAAATAACAAAATATTATGATCATGGTGTTTACACAAATTGCTTTTAGAATGTTCCTGCTCCTTTTCATGTTCCTGTTTTACATGTTATAGTACATAGTTTGATTAATGGCACACGTCATTACGTCCCCACGCCATGCAATCCTACGTCCCCTCCGGAATTTCACAGATAAACACATAATTCTTCTTTGTGATGATGCCATGTACAGTATGGGGGTGTTTCATTTTTAATTCTATGAAAGCTTCAAGTGCACTTAATTATTTGTACATGCATACAGATGATGGCGGTGTTGAAGCTCTTTTATTTGCAGTCAAATGTTTGACCACTGCCATGTGTGTATCCTGTTGCAAAATGCAGCGAAAAGTCCGACACAACGGTAATAATTTTATTAATGTGTGTACATGTCTATACTACACTTTAGTAATGTGACTAAAATAGGAATACTCCATGTCTTAATTCGATTTCTGTTTACTTTGAATATGACTTTAGCCGGATTAAGGTAATAAACATCTCTGTTTACATGGTAGATACTTAATTAGAGTATTGTCTTAATCGTGTTAAAATCGGATTATTGTTGTCCATTTAAACATACTGATTGACATAAATGGGCCTGCTTTGAAAAAGTTTGAAACTTTCAGACAGTTCAGAAAAGCTGTCAAAACAACTGGCAAGAAAAGACAGCGAGTAAAACAAGGTTTTGTACTTAAATCATTTACCTCTTTTTGAGCACATTTTTCAGTATTTAAAAATTCAAATATGCATTTGTGGTTTGTTTGTTTGTTTGTTTTTGCCAATACACAAATCATTTAGTCTTTACAAATAGTAGGCTAAATGTTCAACACAGATTAGAAAAATGTTGTAAGGCTGGAAGAACCTTAGACAGACAATATAAACTCAACATATTAACATACAGGCATCTGTTTCACTGAAAGAATGTCATGTTATGGACCAACTCTGCGTTCCATTTGAAGGGCTCATCTCTATGCCCTAATCCCTTCAAAGGGTTTAACCCTCAGAGTGAGAGCTTCAAAGGGTGTAGGGGACCATACAACTGTTTCTTGAAATCCACTTCTGCGTCATCATCATGTGCACACATGGAGGCGCCGTCATCATGCAAAGAATCTGCGCAAAGGATCATGGGAGTCCGAATTGTCCATCAGTTGTACCCTTCGAAAACCTTCATTCCGAAAGGCCCTTTGAAGTTGCCAGTTGTGAGCACTTCAGTTTGGAATGACCCTTCAATATGGCGGCAATGATTGTTTTCACTCCGAAGTGCCTTTCAGTGGGCAACATATCCCGTTTGGAACGCATTGCTTGTTTCTGTGTTTTCCTGTCTTCTGTTCTGGTTTAGTTCCTGTGTGCCCATATTTGGTTCCTGGCCTTGTTTAGTTAACAACCATCACCTGTGTCTAGTTAATTATCCTCATTTGTCTATGTATTTAAGTTGCTCTTTCACAGACACTCTTTGTCCAGTCACTGTTTACGTAGATGTGTGTTTTCCTGCTGTTTGAGTCATCTCGTGTAGATTATTGTGATTAAACTTTGTGTTGGAATTTATTCATCTTCATTGCGTCTTCAACACATCGTAACAGAGAATATGTAGGAAAGCATTTTCACCTATTCTTCCTTCACATTTGTCCCTTCCCCCCACTTTCTTCCCTTCACAAAGTTCGCTCAGAATGTTTAATTGCAAAATACAGTGTTCTACACAAATGCTAGTGATATTCATTCATGTCTGATGTCATTTGAAATGTCTCAGTGTGACTGGTACAATGGTCTAATTCCCAGAAGAAATAAACTAAAAGGTAATAAAGATTCTAGGCGTTATTTTGTTTACTGTAGAGGTTGTGCTCATACCCAGTGTCTTCAATGCAAATTACCATCTTCCCAAAAAGGTGTAAACTCCCCATGTCCAGCCCTTGATCAATGCAAATTCCAAATGTTAGTTTCTGCCTCCATTTGGAAAATGTTTTTTTCTTTCTTTCTCCAAGCAAGTAAAGTTTAAATGGTTTGGATACATAAATAGTATTTCCCATATAGTATTTACCCAATATTTGTGTTCTGTATTTGCGCAAATGTATGAGATTTGTGTAATTTTTATAATTATTCAAATATCACACTAGCTGTTAGCTTTACAACATGCAGTTTTACTAACCTGTTGCAACATGTCTTTCAACTGAAGAAGGATCTTCAAATTCAAATTTCTTCTCATCGCGAGTTGACCATGCTGCTTGTCCATTCGCCTGTTTGCCGGCTTAAACAGGCCCTGCAACATGGTTAAAATTTTGAGCCAACTGCAAGAAACCCATCAGGTTAAGAAAATAGATTGCAAGCAGTTTTACTAATCTTGTGCAACTGATGCTGAATCCATAAATCAGTTTTCTTCTTACAGTAAGTTAAAACAGCCTTCCAGTTGACTCCGGTTACCTTCTTCAGCCTCAGCTCTAATGGACATCTGGTCACAATTCCTATCAAACACAATTGAGTTAGCAATCAAAAGAAAACTAGCAGTGGAAAATTACTGAACAAGTGCTTTATATATTCAATTAAAAAAAAAAAAATTTAATCTTAAAATTAGCATTCAACTTGAATTTACACTTAGTGAGGTACTACTAATTGATGCAAATATCTAATCAACATAGTCAAGATGTTAAGTTTCTATTCAGACCGCATGCAAACAAAAGCCAGGCAGTAGATCAAAACACTGCCTATAGTCTGATGAATTCTTGGTTTCCGCTGCAACATGAAAATGGTAGGGTTTTCCTCCAGGACAGGTTTGGGAAGAACTGGAGAAACAGGACCTTACAGCAACATCAATGTGTAGCTGAAAAGTCTGCAGCAACTGTGCAATGGTGTCATGTGATGCAGTGACTTAGTATATCAAAATAAAGAGAAAATTTCCTATGATCATGACTTAGAATCTCATAATGAGATACTTTCTCTCGGTAATGAATGACTAGTTTCTCACAATGAGAAACTTACTCATAAAAATGTTCACATCTCACAATAATGTGAACATTTCTAGTAGTAATGACTTGGAATTCATAATGAGAAACTTTATCATAATTACTAAATATATACACGTACAAAGCAACAAACTAGGTGAGTGTGATACTAGCAGGCAGGGCCGGCCCAGGCTCTGTTAGAGCCCCAGGCGAGATTTTAGATTTCCGCCCCCACTATATAAAAAAAAAAAAAGATTTTTCAACACTTTACTATAATATAACATACATAAATACTGATAAGTAGGCTATTAACATACATAAGTAGTAAATAAATTGTGATTATAAATAAATGGAGATGTTTAAGCACCTTGTAGATATTTTATGAGTGAATCTGTTAAAATAGCCTGTTGACCAGACATGAGCTACTCCCACAACTATGCCTAAAGTGACGAATACTTATTACAAAGAAATATGAGCAATATGAAATGCCTAAAAGTCTAACAGACAAATAAGGCAACAAAATAAAGGCAACATTTTGTAATTGTTTTGTAGATGTTAGCCAGCTAGCTAGCTAGTTTGTCTAATTAGCATACCCATACCTTTCTTTTCAATTTTGTGCATATGTCATATATTATAAAACAAGTGGAGCAGTGTGATTGAGGGTTAACCTTATTTTGTGTAAAATTGATTTTGTTATAGCAATGTGTACTCTTAACCTTTTTTTTTTATTTGTTTGTTGTGGATTAATTGTATGGTGTGCTTTGGTTTTTACTCTTGTTTTCTCTGTGGTGTTTTGGATTTTTGGGTGCCGTTATTTTTCGTTTTTCCTCCTTCACAAACTGCAACAACAAACACTAATTGACACACATGTACAACCCCGTTTACATCAGCGATCTAATTTGCCAGCTGATCAAGTCATTCGGATAAAAAGGGAGCTAGATCTCTTGCCGGGGGAACGCTCTGGACGGAGGAACGAGCCGTGTACTGAAGCGTAATGGGCGCTCACTGATCTTCTCGCCCCTCTGCGTTGTTGCTGACTGGATCTCCTGTACGCTGGTAGAACGGAATCTCGGATTCTGCAGTGTCAACGCTCACGAACCCCGATTGAAGGGAAGTGATTCTTTCTTTTTCCCAAGCTGATGCGCGCGTGTGTGTGTGCTTAGCATTGTGTTAAAGGAGTCGTTCTTAGTTCATCTCTGTAAAGGTGACAGATTCGGGGGAGCCGACGGCAGAGTGGCAGACACGATAGTATTGCTGATGTGTCCATGTGAAGTATAGGAAAGGAAAGTTGTTATTCCATTCATCTGAGTTTTGGCAGTTGTCGGCTACGTGCAAACTACCCAATGACTTTTCCGATTTCCCACTGACAGACGCGGGGCGGCGCTGTGGAGATCCTGGTCCTGGATTCGGTTGAAGCCGGTCATTTGAGATCCAACTGAAACAGACACTTTTTTACCAGTGGCAGGGGAACCACTGGGCTGATTTCAGACTAGACTTTGGTATTACCCTGGGCAGAATATTGGACAAGTTATGGTTTTATTGTCTCCGCTGGGTTGAGGAGGAGATTGTGATTTGGAAATTTTGTTTTTTAAAGCTTAGCTTTTAATGTAATAAAACGCCATTTGAGATTTCTTGTGTCTTTCTCTTTGTGTTGGTGTGGCTGGGAAACTAAATTTGCAATTTAATAGATTTTTAATCTGTTACATTAGTGGCGTAGTCGGCAGGGTTTCCCTTTCCACACCACACAGTGAAGAATGGCAGATGAAAATGAAGGGCAGTCTGAAGGTCCAGGGGGTAATGTGTCACAAAGAACTGGGACTAGGCTAGAAAATGTTCCACCTAATCAGCCTGTGATAAATGCAATGATGATGCCTTGGTTTATGGGGGTCCCATGGATTCCAAGGTTTAATGGTGACTCAAGTAAAATTAGTTTTTCTGAATGGAGTGGGCAGGTACAGGCTATGCTGAGGGCACAAGGGTTAAATGAGGAACAGAAGATTGATTTTATATATGGGGCACTTGAGGGTGAGGCAAAAAGAGAGATGAGGTTACTGAATTTAGGAAGACGCTTAACAAGTGTGGATTTGCTGAGTGAGTTAAAGAGGCTGTATGGGCGTGTAACACCAGTGGCCCAGATCAGGGTCCAATTTTTTAAATGTCATCAACAGGAAGAGAAAACTGTTTCTGGTTTTATTCTCCGTCTTCGGGAACTATTCTCCACATGGAAGGAGCAGGAGCCAGCGGGCTCTGCCCAGGATGAGATGACCATTAGGGACCAGCTTGTCTTAGGTTTGAGGCCCTGGTGTGTGGTGCAACAGGAACTTCAAAGACAGGTGCGTAGAAAACCTACATTATCCTTCACTGAGGTGTGTAGTGAAGTAAGGGCATTGGAAGTTGAGCTGAGGATGGAGCCTGTTTGTGCTTCACGTATTTCTGTGCCACAGACAAACCTGTCCATGGTTGCTCCTAGCCTAGAGGAGTGGAGGGAGACCGTAAGAGCCGAACTTAGAAAATAAATTACCGACCAACTTTCTGTTATTAAAGAAACCCTTACTGAGGAGATTAAACGGCAACTCTCTCCTCAGATTATGGGGCATAGAGACTCTCCTTCATCCTCTAGGGGAGCTGTTCGGGAAGGCCACTACACTGCTTCCCCCAGGCCTTACCAGACCCTGGAATGGGACGACCAGGGCAAACCAATTTGTAGAGGCTGTGGGAAGGCTGGTCACATCCAGAGGTACTGTCAACAGGGGAGGAGGCAGTTAAACTAACAGCCCCAACCACTGAGAGCCAGGTGGTTGGGGAGGGGGACCAGGGGAACAAAACTGATAAACCATCTTTGGTGGGGATGTGTCCAGGAGTTGAAGTTGTTGTTGCAGGAGTTAAGTTGCCCTGCTTACTTGATACAGGCTCACAAGTTACGCTGTTTAGTGAAACCTTTTTTCAGAAATGGCTGGGTGGAGAGCAGAAGCGAAGCCCACAAGATCTACATTGGCTTTCTTTAAAAGCGACTAATGGACTACAGATTCCATATATTGGCTATGCCATCTTGGATTTTTTAGTGGGAGGAGTCACAGTGCCAGGTAAAGGGGTTATTATTGTACAGGATGGGTGCCTGAGTGCTGAGAGGGGTATCCTAGGGATGAATGTCATTTCACATTGTTGGAAAGAGCTGTTCCAGGGAGCCCACCCTGGCCTGACTGTCTTTGGTGCAACTATGTCACGTGAAGCAAGGGGAGAATGGGAGCGTGCTTTTGCTGTCTGTCAAAAGGTCTCACAAGATAAATCATCTGATGGGCTGATTGGAGTGGCCAGGTTAACCCGTCAGGACCCAGTCTATTTGCCTCCTAACAGTGAGATGGTGCTATGGACACACCTCTATGCTGCAAAAACCAGGTCGGATTTTTGTGCTTTGGTGGAGGGACCAGAGAGAGATGATGAGTGGCAGGTGGCCCGGGCTGTTACTACTGTGGTGAAGGGACGCCTCCCTATAAGGGTACGTAACCTCAATCCTTATCCCATATTGATACCTCAACGCCGTCCCCTGGCTAATGTCTTCCAGGTTGACCCAAGGCAGATTCGAGGGGAAAAGGACCTTGTTTTGAGAGACTCTGGATCCAGGTGTAGTGGAAGTAGATGTGCAGACCAACCACATTGGTACTGAGGATCTGCATCCAATTAACCTGTTGAAAGGTGATGGTTTAACAGCAGACCAACAACAGAAGATGGACTCACTGTTACGGAGGTGGAGAGACATATTTGCAGCAGGAGAGGGGGACTTTGGCCGGACCAGTGTAGTCCTCCACTCCATACCTACAGGTTCTGCACCACCCAGCAGGGAGCGCTATCGGCCAGTCCCACCAAGCCTTTACCCTGAATTGAGGGAACCTCTGCGAAACATGCTGGATAATGATGTCATAAGGGAAAGCTCTAGTCCTTGGGCAGCACCAATTGTCCTTGTGAAGAAAAAGGATGGATCTTGGCGCTTTTGCGTGGATTACAGGAAATTGAACACACTAACCCACAAAGATGCCTATCCCTTGCCAAGAATAGAAGAATCCCTTACCAGCCTCAAGCAAGCTGCTTGGTATTCTACCCTTGACCTGGCCAGTGGATATTGGCAAGTAGATTTGGATCCGAAGGATCGAGAGAAGACTGCATTCACCACACCTCTGGGCTTGTATGAGTTCCAGAGGATGCCCTTTGGCCTCTGTAACGCACCTGCAACATTTCAACGTCTGATGCAGCGGTGTCTGGGTGGGCAGGTCCATGACTCTCTCCTTATCTACTTGGATGATGTTGTTGTATACTCCTCAGACTTTGACACCCACATAAAGCATCTGGAGCAGGTTTTTGGGAAGTTGGCAGCCCATGGCTTAAAGTTGCAGCCCCATGAATGCAGCCTTTTCCAGAAGAAGGTCACCTACCTTGGCCACGTTATCTCTGGTGAGGGAATATCCACAGATCCCGAGAAGACCATTGTGGTTCAGAATTGGCCTATTCCCTCTACTATTAAGCAGGTCCGATCATTCCTTGGTTTTGTCGGGTACTACAGAAGATTTGTTAAGGGTTTTTCTAAAGTAGCAGCACCTTTGAATGCGCTCCTGGTAGATTCTGCTAGTATGCGGAGAGGAAATGCTGCCATTGAGTGGACTGCAGATTGCCAGGTGGCATTCGACGCTTTGAAGACTGCTCTGGTGAGCGCCCCGATCTTGGCATATGCTGACTTCTCGAAACCCTTCCATCTGTATACAGATGGCAGCCTGGGAGGTTTGGGGGCTGTGTTGGCACAGCTACAAGATGGTAGAGAGCGGGTTATAGCCTACGCCAGCCAGAGCCTTCATCCCACTGAGAGAAATGACCAAAACTACAGTTCTTTTAAATTGGAGTTTTTAGCCCTTAAATGGGCTGTCACCGAAAAGTTTAAAGACTATTTGTGGGGCAATAAATTCTTGGCCTTTACGGATAATAACCCCCTGGTCCACCTGTATACGGCGCATTTGGGGGCCACAGAACAGCGGTGGGCAGCACAGTTGGGTAATTTTAACTTTGAACTTAAGTATCGCCCTGGCACTTCCAATCGTAATGCTGATGTTTTGTCCAGGTTACCACAGGAAACAAGAGCTGACCAGCAGGCCCATGTGGAGACGGCAGTGGTGGAGTCCGAGGCCAGTATGGAAGCTGAAGACCATTGGAAGGATTGTCAGGAGGAAGACCAGACGGTGGCCCAAATAAAGGGTTGGGTAGTTGGAAGTCGTTTTCCAGGAGCCGAGGAGAGGGAAGCGTGCCGGCCTGCAACCAAACGCCTCTTAAGGGAATGGAATCGACTACATATCCAGGAGGGTGTATTAAAGCGGAGGGTCCAAGAATGTCATACAGGTTTAAACCTCTATCAAATTGTGGTTCCCAAAGGCAAGACTTATCAATTGTGGGAGAAGTATCACAATGCCTCAGGCCATATGGGGGTAGCCAAGGTCGAGGGCTTGCTGAGAAAGACCTTCTTCTGGCACGGGATGGGTGTAGACTTGCAAGACTGGACATCCAAATGCGCAATTTGCACTCAACAGAAAAGAGGACCTGAGGTAAGGGCACCCTTGGTGCCTGTTCTTATGTCATACCCTTTGGAAACAGTTTCAATTGACTTCTTGTCTCTTGGTTGGCATGGTGATACTTATCCCTATCTATTGGTAATAACTGATCTTTTCGAGAAAAGCACGTAAACATTCGAAATGGGTCTTTATTATGGCAGCAGCTGCAGTACAATTTTAAAATGTGTATTATATACAGTTATATACACACACAACTTTATTGCATAAAATTATACTTTATAAAAATTTTATATTTTTTTAAATTAAAAAACTATAGTGTGTCTATTTTCCTAATTTTAAACAGCAGGTTTAAATAATCAAATAATAAATAGGATTATATATTATAAAGTATGCTTGGAATAATAATACATTTTACATAAGTATTTTTTAAACACGTTTTACTCAATAAGAATAAATTTGTAAATAAAATTAATTTTATTTACAGCTGACATTCATATGACTGGCCATGTGAGCAGCACGTTCCCGGGTTTGCAAAATTACAGAGCTCGCTTCTTCACTGTGAATAAATCAAGATCCACTGAGGTGATATGTAAATTTATTTTCACAGAAGTCCATATGAGAAAAAATTACCTTCCAAATAGGACTTAAGTTGTAGTTTACGCACAGCTGGTGCAACCGGTCCCTGGTGAATTGTGGGACTGAAAAAAAAAAAAAAAAGAAAGTCTTCACTAGCACTATACCATCCGTGTCCAAACCTGTTCCTGGAGGGCCAATGACCTACAAAATTTAGCTCCAACTCTAATTAAACACACTTGACGCAGCTGACTAAGGTCTTCAGAAACATGCAGGCAGGTATGTTGAAGCTGGTTGAAGCTCTAACTCTAGCTACTTAGTAGTTTCTGCATAGGAGAGAGTAGAACAGTAAAGTTGCAAGTGTGAATGCACAACTGCATTTGCTGCAACAGTTTGCTGACATGCAACTCACACTTGCAGTGTTAAACAGGCGTGATAGCAGAGATAACAAATGAGAGTAAAACCAGTCCTCACCTTTCCCTCTTGGTAATGCAACTCCAGACAGTGCTTCCAACACAGAGCTTTTTCCAGAACTCTGATCTCCGATCACTACAATAGTCGGTAACGCCAAGTCCTTCTGAATGCCAACTGACCGCAGAGTGTCAATCAGATCAATATATGGACGAATGTTCTCCTCTAAATGACTGTGAACCTCTCCCATCATGTTGTGACTATAAAGATAAAAATGTATATTTCATTTGTAGAGCGTCGCTGTTTGCACTATATTATTTAATTCAGTTTATGTCTGTCTATATACACTTTTTCTAATATATTTTAATCCACTGACAAATCCCCAACAGTAACACTGACAGCCAATCAGAATCCATCCTGCCTTAAAAAGCTTCAGCATTTAAAGCAAATGACAAAAGCACAGTAGGTGTTTATAATTTACCAATCACCTCATGTAATGATCTATATGTATGTCTCTTTAAGGCTGTTTGATTTACTAAACAGCTGTTTGACAGTTCACTAAAACACTGAATCATTTGCAGCTGTTTTCATACAAAGATAGTAACGTGATATTTTGTGACACAGAAAACAAAAAGAGCACTGGATGAAATATTTGGATACATAGCTACTTATAATACATAATACCTTGCAAATGTCTTTTCATTTGTCAAGCATTTAAATTCAAGTATCCACATTTAAAAGAATATCAAAATATGGGTACACATTTTTTATGTTTTTTTTATGTTTCAAAAATATATATTTAAAAAGAAATCACATGCTGGTAATGTATTCATATAATCATAGTGGTCTTCTGAGGGTGCTATGTCCTTTTATCATATATTTCTCAGCACAAAACTTTTCCACAAAAAGTTGTGGAATCTGCCACTTTATGATGTAATAGTGTGGCTAAACTCCACCTCCTCAGAAGATGATCAAGACCTGCTTCTACATCACTATCTGTTTAGCCCTGCGCACCAATTCGTGCATGTATTGTAATCAACAAGAGGCAAACGCAGGTCTATTCAGAAATCAAATGATAAAGATGCCTCCGAAGCGACGAGATGCTGTGCAGTGCCAAGCTGTTGAAAAATAGTATTTGCATTGACTTCCTTCTGATCCCAACATTAGGAAAGACTGGATGAACTTTATTTTTAATGAAGATCCAGACCTCGTTAGTAAGAACTTGGTCCTTTGTTCCCGTAATTTTACAGCTGATTCATTAAGAAATAAGCCACAATTCAATGCAGCAGTTTTAGAAAATATTGAAACTATATGACGATGATGTGCTGACTAGATTGAATCTGACAGTAATGTTGCACCACACAAGTGTGAGTTAATTACAAAGTTTTGGCATGAAACTCTTGATGGCACAGTCCAATAGATCTAACTCAATATGATTAGATTAGATTAGATTAGATTAGATTAGATTCAACTTTATTATCATTGCACATGTACAGATGGTAGACAACCAAAATGGGTAATGCCGCCGTGGCGTTAACTGCAAATCAGTCGCGTGTTAAAATCATTCGCGAAACTACCGCCAGGTGGCGCAAAGGGACGGATTGCGAACTGAATGTAATTGTAAAATGAAAGGAAGACGTAAAACAACAATAACATTATAATATACATTATAACATCCTTAAAAGCCATTGAAAATAGGATAGTCTTAGGCTACAGTCTACTCATCAAAAAATAAAAAAAAACCTTTACACAAAGGCTCTTATGCATGCTATTGTTTTTAAACAGTTTTATATACATATATATATATATATATATATATATATATATATATATATATATATATATATATATATATATATATATATATATATACGGATTAAAATGTTTTCATTTCGGTTCATTCTTGGTTTAAAAATAAAAATAATAATAATAATAATAATCTTCAGGTTCCATTTGCAGAGCGAAATGAGAACGGTCCAGCATTTACAAATAATTCTTATTAACTCTGTTATTATTCTTGATTTTTCAAACTGCTAACACATTGCATTTTTGAATTATGCCTTTACTGTGTGACCAATAATTGTGAATTGTGACTTTGATCGCGCTGGTGCCTCACACGCACATATTCATTGGAAACAGCAGTCGTTCACCGAGCCATGCAGCGCGAGCAGCGGGCCACTTTGGCATATTTTTGCTAATTATGATTTGTTTTTTTTTTTTTCGTCGATACTGAAACACGTGTGAAATCCAAAGCCTATTTTACCTAATGAATAAGAGTTTAGCTTCAAATGGGCAACATGTTTGGATGTTAGGCTAGCATGCACTGTGATATTTTACCGTTACAACTTATAAACTCCTTGAGATTTTAAAGTCAGTTTACTAGTATTGAAATTCAAGTAATCTCGAAAAAAAAAAAAATTTAATTAAATTATTTCTATGAATTAATAAGTTAGCATGACTTTTTCATCATAGCATTTTTTACGAGCTGTATTCGTTTTCTGAAACCAAGCACTCACTTTTTTCTTTTTTAAATCTATGAATCGCTCGCATATCTCCTACAACCTACAAATAAGGGCTAATAGAGGTTCTTTCTTTAATTATTTATTTATAATGTGAATTCTTGAAGAAAATAAGTATTTATTCTTTAATAAAATAAGGGATCCAAATATTTGTAATACAATAACATAGGCCTATATCTGCCTGCAGTTAAAAAGTTATATTTGTTTTGATTCATTCATTTATGTTACAATTAGCCTATTCTAAAAATAAAAATAAATAATGTCATAAAAAATGTCATCGGTCTGAATAAATTTTACCATTATAGAATTGGGGTAGTAATTTAGGAGGTTAAAATACAGTGAAATTGCAAATGGCATGGGATTTTAAAGCATGACAACTTAAGGTTTATGAAACATTTGATGCATTTTTTTAAACAATGGCACTTAAAGTTTTCAACTAAAATATTACTATTTCAACCATATAGCCTGTGAATAAATAAATAAAATGCATACTTTTCAGTAAAAGAACACTGAGATTGTAGGTTGCTTCTGGTGTTTGGATTTGTACTTCAATATAATGAGCTCCAAGTTTAAGGATAGCCTACACTAGTTGTATTTTTTTTTTTTTTTACTCTCTATTTAACAGCATTAACTTACAATGAAGTACGTCTTCCTTCAGGCAGACTGAATGTTTTCCTGTCTTGCTAAATGTTGGGTCAGTTTGCGCGCGCGGGAGCAGCTTACGGAGGATTCCGCCTGGTCTTAAAGCCTTCCGCAAACGCTTACGTTCACAAATAACAATGATTTTGGCAAAAATAATGATTAATTATCAATTGATAATTTGTTATTATTTTGGTCTAGTGAAAATAATAATATGGGCTGCGGGAAAATAATGAATAAAAAGAGAAGGGCTCAACCCAATGTTTCAACCCAGTAACATGAGAACACACCGTTCCTCACAGCCAAAAAACAGACCGAGTTCAGTTCAGCTGGAGGGGCTGAGGGTAGTTCTGTATAGCTTGTGGGGGTCGAGATAAAGGGTGTGGATTTCTTGCTCTTTCATATGGACAGTCTTATGAGGGTATCAAACTTGCAGAACAGGTTTTAGGACAACTTTAAAGAAAGGTTTGATCACTTCAAATGTTGACTACTGTATAGCGCAATAAAGTTTATTAGTTATTATAATTTAATTTCAGAGGAAGTTGTCTTAACTTAAAAAAAAAAAAAAAAAACTGTTGCATTAGGGCTGGGCGATAGGCCTATGGCCTAAAAAAAAATCCCTGATTTTTTTCACAAAAAAAATCCGATTTACAATTTAAATTTTTGCCTCCCTACTTAAAATCAATATTCAAATGACAAAGAAATTGTTCAAAACAAGTTTTAATATAAAAATATATTATTTTTTAATACTAGCCCATCATGCCATCCACTCAGCGTTAAGAGCTGTTCAGATTAAAACTGGCAGCTCCGCAGTGAGTCAGTGTCATGGACGGAGGACAGAGCAAGTGTAGGCCTAAATCAGTTTTCTAGTCTATATTTTCATCTCGTTATGCCGCTGGTTTAGGTTATGTATTTATTTTTATTTCTTATATCAATTATTTGTAAATATAGTAGACACTGTCTAACCGTGTCTACACCGGACGGCCTTGTTCATATAGGGCGAAACATCTCTCTCACTCGGCAGTACAGTAGGCCTATGTGAGCGGAGTGGAGCAGCAACAATTTCCCTCCGCACTCCGAGCATTTAATAATCACTAAACTCCGCGTTCACTGATACCAGAAAAACTGCTCCGCCTTCACTCCGTGGCTAAAGTTGAAATGTTATGTTCATAATAGCTTATAAAAATAAAATAAAAATAAATAAATAAATAAAATTACAGGAGAGGTTCAAAGGGGATTAGGCTATTGTGTGCAAACTTTTTGTCCTACCAAAACGCCAAACTAATAAAATTGTCAGCATTAAAAGGTATAATTGCTGCTTTCTGCTGTGCAAATTTTGTTTGTGATGAAAATAACAGTTTACATTTTCGTCAGTTATTTTATCTACAGATCGATGCATTTGTTACAGATTTCTGCTCATTCAAAATCAGATACAGATGAAGTAGCCTACTGTGTTACAGATTTCTGCTGAATGCATTATTGCGACAGCGATTACGTGTGAATGTGCTGTATCTGTTTAAATCATGCTTTAACCCGAAAATAATCAGTAAAAGGGAGACAAATTCCTTGAGAACTTGCCTGCAACATCCCGCTCGACTATTGCCGTCATTATAGTCTTCTGATCGGAGAGATTATGTGTATCAAGCTATAGCTAAATATTTTTATCATGTGAATTCTTGCTAAATATGCAATTATATTACGGGCTGTTGGCATGAATTGTATTCGTGATGGAGCGGTGCTGGAGCGAGTGAAAACCACGACGCTCCTGACTTTTAAAAAATCCTCTCCTCTTCAGTCAGAATTACTCCGCTCCGCTCATACTCTGCTCGGCAGCGTGTCTCAAACGCGCGGGGGAGGGTTGAGCCCAATCATTCTCAAAACATAAAATATTTATTTTATTTCAATTTTCGTTTTTGTGTTTCAGAGGAAAAATCACTGTTAAGGCATCTCTCCATTACAGACCGTTCTGAAGGAAGAATTTATGCAAACGCGTATAAAATTCTTTAAAAACTTTAACAGAGATGTCTAGAGGGTATTTAATAGGTCTGCTTCCCACGTAAGATTTTTCTAGTTACTAGTCGTTCATTTGTCATTATTCAACTAATCGCAAGTTTATATTAAATTTACAACTATAATCCAGCCTTAATATATTCCACGCTCAAGAACATGCATTAAGTTCGTCACAAAGCACAGGCAGAAGTAGCATAATAATTATGAAAAAGGAGACATTTTAATTATTTATTAATAAACAAATGTTTTCTTGTCGGCTGCAAGATGAAATTCACAGTGCTGACTCTCTCCACATGGACGCGCCTTTAAACAGAAATACAACCTTCACAGATTACATAATGCTTTCGTTTTGAGTTGATTCGTTTAAAAGACATTTCAAGCTTTCTGTAGATATATTTCTCATGTATGTGAGACGCCACAATTTTCAGTTATTTCATTATTAGGAAAGAAATTACGTGATCTAGAGGGCGCCTCCCTGTCATGCATGCGCATTAATATTTTTTGCACAAACACTTGAATATAAATAATAATTCACATTTTGCATATGCATTACAAAGTAAATAATTTTTACATGCAATTATCCAAAATAAAACCAAACAAGATTTGTAATGAAGATAAAATATGTAGACAAATAAGAATAAATGCTGCATGCACTCAGCATCATGCAGAGCAAATCTTGTACTGATATTTTACGGAATATTATACAAACCTGCATTTAAATGCGGCTGCAATTTATTTATTTATTTTATTTATTTATTTTTACTTTACTTAAATTATATGAAAGCAAGCAAAGAAGACTCCATTTAAAATCACTGAAGTTGTCAATTAATGAATGTCAATGTTTCGTTCGTTATCTGGCTCGGTTCAGTCAGTGTACTGTTTGAGTAAATGAATTACTCCGGGATATTGGTTTATTTTAACTCAGAGGGAGTGTCAGCCATGTTAAAAAAGTTAACAGCTTAAGTCATTTGTGGATTAATGCTTATTGTTGACGCGAATCGTTTCAAACGATTCAGTTCGATTTTGGTGAACTGGTTCAAGAAGATCCGGTTACATCGAGTGATTCGTTCGCGAACCGGATGTGCTGTGAACGCGCTCATACTTACACCCGGGAGAGAAGTCAATGCTGAATAAAGTCGTAGTTTTTTATATTTTTGGACCAAAATGTATTTTCGATGCTTCCAAAAAATTCTAACGGACCCTCTGATGTCACATGGACTACTTTGAAGATGTTTTTATTACCTTTCTGGACGTGGACAGTATACCGTACATACATTCTCAATGGAGGGACAGAAAGCTCTCGGACTAAATCTAAAATATCTTATACTGTGTTCCGAAGATGAACGGAGGTCTCACGGGTTTGGAACGACATGAGGGTGAGTCATTAATGACATAATTTTGATTTTTGGGTGAACTATCCCTTTAAACAGTCTATGGTCAGGGTGAGTCCTTAAGAATGCTGCGAGTTTGACGTAGACAGCGTTTTCTATGGATGTCCTCAATAGCAGGAAGCGGTGTCCCTGTGATGCGTTGGGCGGTTTTCAACAGCCTCTGCAGTGCCTTGCGGTCAGCAGCTGAGCAGTTCCCATACCACACTGTGATACAACTGGTCAGGATGCTCTCGATCGCACACCGGTAAAAGTTCACCAGGATGGCTGAAGACAGCTGGTTCTTCTTCAGTGTCCGGAGGAAGAAGAGGCGATGGTGAGCCATCTTGACAAGGCTGGAGGTGTTTGTAGTCCAGGACAGGTCCTCCGAGATGGTGGTTCCCAGGAGCTTGAAGCTGGAGACACGTTCAACAACCATCCCGTTAATGTAGATGGGGTCATGCGTGCTTCCTTTCTTCTTCCAGAAGTCCACAATGAGCTCCTTTATCTTGCTGGTGTTAAGGAGCCAGGTTGTTGTCAGTGCACCATGTGGCCAGGTGCTGTACCTCCTCCATGTAGGCAGTGTCATCATTGTCCCTGATGAGGCCAATCACTGTGGTGTCATCTGTAAACTTAATGATGGAGTTGGATCCATGCACAGGCTTGCAGTTGTGAGTGTAGAGGGAGTAGAGGAATGGCCTCAACACAGAGCCCTGTGGTACGCCGGTGTTAAGTGTGATGGCGGTGGAGCAGGTGTGGCCTGACCTAACATGCTGAGGTCTGTTAGTCAGAAAGTCCATAATCCAGTTGCAGAGGAAGGTGTTAATGTCCAGGTCTCCAAGTTTTGTGGTCAGCTTGGAGGGAATGACAGTGTTAAATGCTGAGCTGAAGTCAACAAACAACATCCGTACATATGTGTGTTGTTATTGTCCAAGTGTGTGAGTACAGAGTGCGGCACTGTGCATACTGCATCCTCTGTGCTCCTATTTCTATGGTAGGCAAATTGGTGTGGGTCCAATGTGGGTGGGAGGCAGTCTTTGAGGTGTGCTAGGACCAGTCACTCGAAGCACTTCATGACAATAGGTGTGAGTGCTATGGGGCGGTAGTCATTCAGGCACATTGGGGAGGAGTGTTTCGGCACTGGCACACTGGATGTGGACTTAAATCATGTTGGCACAGTTGCTTGGGTGAGGGACAGGTTGAAAATGTCTGTGAAGACCCCTGCAAGCTGCTCTGCACATGCACTAAGCACACGTCAAGGAATGCCATCCGGGCCAGCAGCCTTGCATGCGTTGATCCGATCCGGCTCAATGCAGTGTGGACATCTGTGGAGGTGAGTCTGAGGGGTTGGTTGTCTGCTGAGTGTGTGATCTTGGTGGCGGTCTCCTTGCTGTCGCTGTTGAAGCGAGCATAAAAGTAATTTAGCTCTTTAAGGAAGGAGACGTCTGTGACCGTTGTAGTAGAGTTGCTTGACTTGTAGTCACTGATGACCTGGATGCCCTGCCACATGCGTCGGGGGACAGAGTTGCTAAAGTGTTCCTCTACCTTCAGCTTGTAGCAGTACCTGGCCTTTTTGATGCCCCTCCTTAGGTTAGCCCTGGATTTGCTGTAGGCCTGAGCGTCATCTGACCTGAAGGCAGTGTTGCAGGCTTTCAGCAGGAGTCGCACCTCCTTGTTCATCCATGGCTTCTGATTAGGGTAAACATGATCCAAAGTTTTGTCTCCTCTAGTGTGGCAGGAAACATGTTGATGGAATTTGGGGAGCACTGTCTTTAATTTGGAGTGATTAAAATCACCCATGACAATAAAAGCAGCCTCTGGGTGAGCAGTCTGTTGTTTACTAATGGCCGCATGAAGTTCGTTCAAAGCAAGCTTGGCATTAGCATCCGGTGGAATATAGACTGCAGTTATAATGGTGGGAAGTGAACTTCCGCTGCAGATAAAAAGGTCTACACTTAACCATGAGAAATGCTAGGTTAGCTGAGCAATGTCTCCCAACAATGACAGTGACAGTGACATCATTGACATAAGTCTCGGTACTTGCTCTGCCACAGCAACAGCGTAGCCCATCTATTCCACCAAGACCAAATACATTGACATTGTCATGTATATTACCATGCAAATCACTCCAAGAGTTGTAATGACAGAATTGTTTTTAATATGAGGTTTTCTATTACCTGTTTTTACAGATCGGTTGATATGTACCGAGTATATATTAGGGATGCACCAATTCGATATTCAAATCGGGTATCGGCTCTGATACTGCCATTTTTCTTGGATCAGGTATCGGTCAGAGAGGGCCGATCCAAATCAGTTTTTTTTTTTTGATTGTGCAAATTATTCTGTGTTACTTCTGAAGCCATACAAAAGCTTAATGCAGTGGTTCTCAAGTCCAGTCCTTGCGCCCTCCTGCTCTGCACATTTTGTACGTTTCTCTTATCGCTTCAGACGTTTGTTCTATTCAAACATAAGTGCCCTGCGAAGTGGACATCACAGGATATTCCGCCATGATTCCAGTTCGAAGCGAACGTATATGTTCCATTCAAAGTGCATGGAAGTGTGAGAGACATGAATTTTAATTGTATTTATTTACAGAGGTTTGATGTCACACTTGTCCGTGTGTGAAGACGTTGCACAGCGCAAATCTGTGAATGAATGTTCTGAAGTGAGGTAAACTTCAACAGATTTCCCCTGCTCAAGGAGTAGGGAACATGTCAATGGGAACACAGTTCAACAGAGCTCACTTCTAATGAGCTAATTATCCAAATCAGGTATGTTAAAGAGAGACGTGCAAAATATGCAGAGTTGGGGGGCGCGAGGACTGGAATTGAGAACCGCTAGCTTAATGTGAGCTACATATGAATGTTTAAGTCCTTACATTAAAGTTCACACAAACTCATTTACCTGCTGTGTCTGTCAGTCAGCCTTTCAGCCTTTAAACCCTGGTCACTTTCGGTTGCACAGTCAGCTCGGTAAAGCTCTCTCCAAGATCGTTCTGTGTTCCCATTATTATACTTGATTTGTAAATACATATCTATGAATTTGAAAAAAGGACTTTAACTTATTGCCGGAGTTTAATGTTGTTTTGTTACTTGCTACCGGGTGTCTGTGAGAACAAAACACGGGCGTAGAAAAAAACTATAAATTGTTTTTAACATGCACAGTAACTGAAATTTAAAACACTGTTTAAAAGAAAGGCTCAATAACTGTTGCACATATATAATAAACTACACATCAATCTGCTTAGAATGTGCGCATCCAGTGTGCAGAATGATGCGCTTGAAGCAACAAGGTGTCGGCTGTGACACTGTGTTGCTTCAAGCTCATCATTCTGCACAGCGGCTGCGCATTGTAAATGCTTCGTGCTGCACTGTATTTGTTTTGTCCTATCATATCTATATCATATGCTGTTGCCTTATTAAAAAAATATGCTTTACATTTAAAAGAAATTAATTTTAATTTTATAGTATATACACAATTGTATATAAATACATCCATGAACGTTTTTAATGAATTGATTTTATAATAATACAAATAGTAATGTGTAACATTTTACCATATTTAGTTAAAGTGACGTGACATACAGCCAAGTATGGTGACCCATATTTAGAATTCGTGCTCTGCATTTAACCCATCCAAAGTGCACACACACAGCAGTGAACACACACCCGGAGCAGTGGGCAGCCATTTATGCTGCGGCCCCAGGGAGCAGCTGGGGGTTCGGTGCCTTGCTCAAGGGCACCTCAGTCGTGGTATTGCCGGCCCGTGACTCGAACCCACAACCTTAGGGTTAGGAGTCAAACTAGAGATCGACCGATATGGGTTTTTCTATAGCCGATGCCGATGCCGATGTTCAGAGGTCAGGGTCAGCCGATGGCCGATATGTGCTGCCGATTTTTAGGGACGATATCTTGAAGTTTTCCCCCTCATTTGCATGCTAAAATGTCACACTAATAATAAGTGGATGCACAACATTTCTAAACTTTTCATCATTTATTGAGCACTGACTTGAACCATCTCTCGAATCTTAATTTTGTGCCACTGCACGGTATTACAAATGAAAAAAAAAAAATTATCTGAAGTTAATCAAACAAATCAATAAACTGACCAAGCATTAAATATATAAAACAGGTAATATATATATATATATATATATATATATAAAAAAGTCAATCATTTACATAAAAGTTTTATAGCATTTATCAAGCAGAATTTTTCAAGTTTGTTGGAACATAAATGTAAACTTAAATATACATTTAAATAAAAGAAATAAAATTGTATAAATAAAAATCAATTAAACTGAAAAATATAAAAAATAAAATGTATAAAAAATAAATAATAGTAGTGCTGCAAACACACTAGCAACCAGCAACATTTGTGTTTGGTAAATGACACAGAACATCTAAAGTGCATTCTAACTTCAAACTTACATCGCAGTCTGTTCATTATTAAGATTAAGTACAGTCAACCAAACATATAAAAGGTTACACTGGTCAGTTTAAACAGACCGTAGTATACCGGTCCACTCTGCTGTTATGCCAAGGACGTTTTTGCTCATGTGAAGAGGATGATCTTTTCCGTCTAGTTTACATTAAAAAATAAAAGAATATTATAGTTTAACATTCAGATACATTGCGAATATGGAAACATTTGGATATGTGCAGAACGAGACGTGAGCAATAAGCTCCAAATACATCTAGCCAAACCCGCGCGCGCTCGTGCTCGTCTGCACGCACGCATGCATGCACTGTCACGATCTAATGCACTGTAAATGCCGGATTTTTTTAAAACAATAGGCCTACCGGAATGCAAAAATTCAAAATCGAACATTTTGCAGAACAGGATCAAATAAAGTACTGGTCATTAATACTCACATAAAATGTTTAATGTGAAAAAAGCGGTTCACTGACTTCGCAGCACAGCCACAAACGCCACAGTTACGTTGGGATAATTTTATTTTTAATACTATATAGTGTCATTTGAAAACATTGCAATTGCGTTTTAAAATACAACAACGAGCACCACGAAACCATTTAAAGAGGCGCATTCAGCGGTCTCCTTGACGGAAAACAAAGTAAAATGATCTCAAATGTACAGCGCGCTCCCTTCATTTTATGAAATGATCATAATCACATATTCATTTTACAGTCCTGCTACTAGCTTTTATTCAGACTAAAACCCCTTTAATTCGGGTGAGAAAGCTTTTTTTTCCCGAGTGGCTTTTGCACATAATAATAATACCGCTGCAGACGCATTTTGCAGCATTAAGCTTATTCATTGATAATTTAAACGGCGATCGATCATGGAAATGATCAAATATTGACATCCCTAAATGCAAATGAGTTGGATGGAAACCTGGCTATTGTCTGCATCAAACCATGCTTCCGAACAAATGTCATACACCGTTCTGGCTGCTCCAGGACAGCTGTCTCTCTCCGAGCACCTGTGCTGTCTGTGAGCGGGGCGGAGTAACGTTGCCCTCAATCACGCTGCAGTGTTTGTGAGAACTGCCACCTACTCCACCTCATTTACAGAGTGAAATTCTCTGACTACCTTTATCTCCCAGGACTGTTGTTGAATCTCCCAAAAGTTTTGGCTTGGGGTCCTTCACATGCGGCAGCTAGAGGTGGGCAGATCGATACTAATATCGATAATATCGATACCAACGTTGGTATCGGTATTGATCGATACTAACGTGAAAATATCGATACTTAAGTTTTCAGTTTCTCTCGTTTTGCGACCTGGCCGTGGCGTGTTTGTCAAAATGCTGCTGCTGTCACAGAGCAGAGCAAGCTCTCAAGAGTGCTGCTCGTGCTCGACACTGCTCTCCTCCCCCTCTCCTGTGTTGTACCGTTCACGTGACTCACCACTAGCGCTACCACCAGCAGTCAGGCGCGCGCGCCACTCAGCCGCGCATTTCTAACTGTGCGTTCACACCGCCGCCGTCAAGAGCGTCAAAAATCGCTCTGGACGCGCTGCCAACAACGCTGTAGAAAGATTCGTGAGCGCTCTGACGCTCTGACGTAGTTCGAATGATTATCTTGTATTTAAGGGGCCGCAAAGCAAACAAGCTTGTTGATCTTATATGACTGACCACAAGGTGGTGTAACCTTATAAGTTAACCTCATTAAATATTTTAAATGTAAAAGTAGAAATTGATAGGCGGAAAGAATACCTTTATTGTAGTTTACATGTTTGCTAACGAAATAAAAACAATTAAAAAGCCATTTGTGTGGTGTGGCTTTTGTGTTCATGGCAGTCTAATTTCAACATTATAGGAGACATTTACTTGCCTTGGTCTTTATTTAACTTTACCATTAATCTGTGTGCAACCTACATTTCAAACTCTCCTGGTTGAAGTGTAGCTTTAATGCAGTTGGTCAAATCCGCGGTGTATTTGAGCAAATGAATTGCATTCCCGCTGAAAATCAAGCGTTCTAGCGGGGAAAAGTTTTGCCTATAAATAGTGTGCGTGGCATTGCTCTGCCTGCGGAGAAGACGTCGGAGATCGGTGTGAGTGCATGACATTCTCCAAGCCCGTCAGCAGCTTGGAGAATATCACCGGCGCTGGTTGCAGGAGCTGCGGCATGGACGACAGGCAGGTTTCCAGCGATATTTCAGTAATATCCTATGGAACGGTTATATATAGATCTGTTTGTAAAATGATGCTTATGTACCCTCTCATCCTTTTTTTTGTATCTTTTTGTAGTTTTTTTTTTTTGTGCCCTCTCAAATATTTTGTTATAAATAATTTGTTATACATAATATGGCACTGTACATGCTAACTGTTGTTGTCACATAAAGCATATAAAAAAAAAATCTCTCCTCCATTTTTGCTTGGGAACTAATGTGTTCTGAACCAAAGTTTACAGGAGTTGCGTTCTCTGGAATCCTCTCAAGCGGTGGACTTCTACGTTCTGATTGGTTGCCGCCCAACCGCGTCATAGCTCATTACCAGAAAGTAGCCCTGATTTCAACTCTCCTCGACGCTCTCAACGGCCAAGTCGCGCCGCGCCGCTCCTCGCCGCTGCTCGACGCCGGCTCTCATTGAAAAATGACCTATGACTTCCGGCCACTTTGACACTCTCGACGCCGCGGGTGTGAACGCACCATTTACAGCAGTCAGTCAAGGCGGAGAATGGCGCCAGCAGAGAGGAAAGAGGAGCATTTTTTGTTAACATGCTACTTGAAAAGAGAATTTGTTTTTACATTTTTTATATTCGTGAAGTAATCATTTTGTAACTTTGTTTATTTAAATAAAACAGAAGTAACCAAAAAGTTGTTTCTGAACAAAAGCTTTTGTAGTACTGATTAATAACCCAAAATGCAAATCACAAAAACAAATTAAAAGTCATGAAAATTCATTTAGATTTAGGTTGAAGACGCATCCACCTTAATTATTAAAAGTATCGGTATTGGTATCGGTATCGGCGATACTGGCCCTGTATTTACTTGGTATCGGATCGATACCAAATCTAGCGGTATCGCACACCTCTAGCGGCAGCAGCAGCACTTTCCACCGCACCAATAACACGGGGGCTGCCCCGCGACGTGCCTGAATTTAAATCGGCGCTACTAAACACGGATATCGGCCGATGCCGATATATTAAAAAATGACAAATATCGGCCCGATATATCGGCCGACCGATATATCGGTCGACCTCTAAGTCAAACTGTCTAACCATTAGGCCACTGCTTTACTACCATAATGAAACAACCATGTCGCCAAGTGCCACAGTCCAACACTTTTATTTGTTCCCCACAAATAGTTTTTTTCACTAAATGTTTGGATTTCTAAAATTGTGCACTGATGTTTCTAGAATAAGGTGGGGGGGGGGGGGTGCTGCCAAATTATCCACTAACCTAGTTTATGATAAATTTTTGTCATAGATTCCTGAATATGCATAGGCCTATTTTTTTTCATATTTATTGTTTATTTTATTTTTCTTTATAATGGGTAGTCTGTATCTAATAAATTGTGAAAGATGATTATCAGTTCCACACACAGATATTTCAATTCTACATTTATTTAAATGGGAAAAAAACTTCACTGGTATCGGATCGTTATCTGTATCGGCCAATACTGAACCCTAGGTATCGGAATCGGTATCAGAGGCACAAAAAAGGCAGATCGGAGCATCCCTAGTATTTATGTGTTTTTAAACCTAAATCCCAGCAGCATCCACCTATGAAGGATACAGGCTGGCAAACATGCACAACTGCTAACCAATCATAGCAGTGGGTACTCTAAGTTTACAATCCACCACGCCGGTTCAAACAGAAGCCTTCCGATGAATGAAGGGTGTAAAAACAGGACAGAAAATAGATTATTACGGTCTAAATTATTATGTATTTTGATGTAAAAAAATTATACTATTATAAGTCGACCTTAGAGACCGACACAAAATAAAAACAAATGCAGTTCTATGATCCCCATTACGTTTTTTAAATGAATGTGAAACACAAATTTGAAGCTGAAAATTCAAAAATTAATAATTTATATTATACCATATCTGAAACCACAAAAGATGTTCAAAGATTTGTATACAGAAATTACAGTATAAAAGTATGATTATTATTATTCTACAGTTTGGGTAGTGTAAGATAAAAATATGTACTGTAACTCTGCGACAACTCCAGCTCACCGACACAATCTGAATTCACATCACTTTCATTTTATTTACTGTTTGCTGATAGTTACCCAATGCCCTGCACTAATACACAGTCAAACAAAAAATTGTTCAGACACCAGATTAATATTCATATTTTTTTACTAGTGAGTGCAGGACACATATTCATTTACGTAAGTGAGGATAGCAAAATAAAGTAACTAAACTAAACAATTAAAGTAAATAAAGTAAACTTGGACATATTCTTCAGACAGTTTACTACTAGGACATTGATTAAAATATATAGGAACCAAAAATGATTCAGACACTGTGGCCTGACCATGGTTTGCTTGAAGCAGTTTTTTATTTTTTTGTTTTTTTAATCCCACTAGACCTGAACAAATTATTAAGCCTTGCTGTGGTAATTGGTTTGACCTAAATTGGTTACTATTTACTGTAAAGTTAACAGTCTGACAGCTATTTACACCTAATTTATTACATACCTTCCTATCAACATTTATCTGCACATAATCAAGATGAAGTTTGGTTCTGACAGTTAACAAAAATTTGTGTTATATTGAAAACCATTTTCGAAGCTATACAGCTAAACACTTAATGTGATAAATTTTGGTGGTCTGAATAACTTTTGGTTTGACGGTACTTTCTAATTGTTTTGTTTTACCTAGAGCTCCTACCAACAAACTAAAAATAATAATAAAAAAAAGCCCGGCTTTTAAGTACATAAAAATGTATCTCAAAACAAAGTAACTTGGTTAGTCAAGTTTGAGCTTAATAGGCAAAATAAAGTATATACTAACCTTTCAATTTTGAGAAAGTCTCATCATCGTAATCATCATGAGCCATACTGTGACTTGGACATGAGGAACTGCCTGAGCTGAGCATTTTTGGTCATTGTGCCAGGAACTGGTTATTTTCTAGAAAATGAAAGAAAAAATAAACGAAAAAGTTCGTTCTTTCTACAAATATGTCGCTTGATAATAAGCGCCTCCTAATAAATTGTGCAATTGTCGGTTTCCCCTAATTAATTTATAGTGGACCACACCCACCAATAAGGCATTTGAAGGTAAACACTGATTGATACTAGTCTCAGAAACAAGTTCCGTGACTACACTTGTTTGTTCTGTCCTGTTTTAATGTAGTTTAAACAAAAAATGCAACACGGTCCGTTACTGAGTTTAGAAACATTAATTCGATATATATATATATATATATATAATAAGAATTGGTGGTTTGGTTTTTTTGTAACAGGACAGCGGTCTCAAACTCAATTCCCTGGAGGGAGGGCCACTAGATCTGCAAAGTTAAGTTTACAACCAGGTCGATTAACGCGGAATACGCGTTGTTAGGCATTTTCTCCATAGTATGGTATCCCAAAGTCATGCCGAGTATATAGTACGCAAAAAATACAGTTTTGCAAAAGAAAATACAAGTGGTTGCAAACCAACATTAAAGTATTGAGGGAAAATAATTTTGCTTTTTGCAAACCAAAACTAAAAGAATTGCACAAAAACATAAATCTATTACCGCGCGGGAACGCACTGCTTTTGCAATACATATTTTCCATGGGACATAGCTATATTTTCATTTGCAACAACTGATTTTATTTTGCGTGTCAGTCTCGTTTGAGACTTGCGGCTGCTAGTTTTCCTGTGCGCTTCATTTTTCTTCTGCGCGTCTCGCTTTTGTGGGCGCTGTGTTGACCGAGTGTGGGGGGGGTGTGGGGGGTCAAGGGCAGGTGCGTGTACAACATGCCTCCCCGGAAGTGATCGTCATCGGCCCTGAGACGCAGCTCACTGATCCAGGTACGGTCATGAATGATCATGTGCATGGCGATTGGATCGCTTCCTTTTATTACTAGCAGTAAAACATGCATGGCGTTTCGTTTATTTAACTTCTTAACAAAGTAGGTATGTGTAGTAATCAACACGTTTAAGCTCAAGTTAATGAAGTTGGTCCAATGACATCTGCGGTTATTTCTCTCGCTGTGCCTCTTTTACTGGCATAAATTTGGCTTGACGTTGGACGTTCGATATTCGCTTAAATCGAGGGACCGTCTTCTAAATGTACATGAGTGAACTACTATTACACTTCTCTAACGTCAGATAGCAATGCAAGGAAATGACTAACAATCATGAAAACAACTGGTAAATTGTTTATCCAGGTGTCAACTAGAATGCACACTTTTATATGTGTGATAATTATTAAAAATAAACTGTGAATCTTATGTAAAACTATGGCTACTTTTGATTACCAAATCGGACGTAAAACATAATTTAATAGCTCAAAATGAAAAATATGCAATATCTTACATGATGATTTACAGTTTTTTGGAATAGTATGAAAAATATGACGTTGGTGTGCATTATAGATTGACACGAAGATGAAGCACTTTTACAAGTAGCCCTATGTTTTATGAAAGGAGTCCTTTCTGTTCGAAATGCTATTGATCTTTCACTCTATGGCATATTTAATTTGAGCCCATTCCGTAATGACAAATGAACAAGATTTTACAGTGTGATTTACAGTTTTTTTGAATAATTATGAAAAATCTGCATGATGTGCATTATAGTTTGACACCTAGAGGAACACTTTACAGTATGTTTTATGAAAAGGTGGAGTCGCAGTCGTTCAAATGCTATGGAACTTCAAATTATGGCAGATTTTAACTTTGCGGCCATTAGGTAATGCATATTAGCAAAATATTTTACATTTTGATTTACAGTTTTTATTTTTAATAATTATCAAAAATAATAAAAGGTGGGTTTTTTGGGCATTATAGTTGACACCTGGATGAAAAGGTAAAACAGTTGTTTTCATGACGTGTTAGTCAGTCTCCTTCCATGGCTATTGACTTTAGAGCAGTTTGTATAGTAGTTTCGCATGTAACTTTAGAGGAGGTTCCCTAGATCTTGCGAATATCGACGTGTCCAACGTCAAGGCCAATTTAGGCCAGGCACACAAGGTTATTAGCATAAAATGTGTATTTTTTTCACTTTGGTTAACTGCGATGTTGTATTAACAGTGTGTGTTTAACGATCTCTTAACCTGGGGGGAAGGACGCCAGCGTCACAGAAGCGTTCTTTGTTCACATTATTTCAGAGTTACTGCTAGTTTTTAATGTTAAGAAAAAATTTGCAATATCCTTTCATAACCCATAAGTTCCATCATTAAAGGAGGTCCTACGACTCAAGTTGTAGGGATAGTCAATTTTTCCACTGTCTAGTATCAGTGGCCACTCACCATAATGTTTTCACTAATGCAGGTGTTATTTGCGACACGCACACTGCATGCGTTTTTATTTCAGAAAAAATAATAAACTATTGCAAAGCGAGCCAATGCAAATAAGCCGCCCACTGCATGAACCTGAACACAGCTTAGACCACAAGCGAGGCACACCACTTCACCATCCTCTTCAAAAGTCTCTTCAAAAAAAGTATGTCCTTCAGAGCACATAAGCACACTGTTAAAAAAAATGGCTAGTGAAATCTTACAGTTATTTTACTTTCGACTTCACAGTAACATTACTGTATAAGATTTTTACAGTAAGATATTTTAAATTTTACAGTAAGAGCTGTAAAAATCACAGTAGTTCCAAGCCGTACCGTTGAAACCTACAGTAAGTCAACGAGCCTTACTGTAAAAACACAAAAATAAAAAAATCAACAAGTTAGACACTATAGTACTGAATAATAGTGAAATAACTGCTGTAATTTGCCTTTTGGTAATCGATATCTTTCTTGGTAACCGCTTGCACATGGACGGCTCCAGATTATTGTTGTTCTATAATTCATTACCGGAATAGTGATGTAATACTCGATGGTGAGCCTAAAGTAAAAGTGTAATAGTAGATAAATTAAAATGTGTCATGGAACTTGTTACTCTGATTGCCCCTGCTGCAGGAGGGTTTTATTCCATACATAGGATATTTTTTAAAGAATTCACATAGATTCCAAGAATATTTTTTGTTTGTGTTGTGTTTGTGACTGTAAATGGGTTTATTTCCTTTATCTTTTGTTTGGTTTAACTGGGTGTTAACAGGGCAATAAAAGTATTTTGATAAGCCTTCTCTTAAACTTCTCCAAAGTCTCCCCTGACATGGTCTAACCATATAGGCTCATAAAAGCATAAATTTTTGACGATTCAGCCTCAGATTTGAACTGAAGCTATGACCCTTGTTTTTATAAGTTGCAATAGTATATGCCAAATTATGTTTAATTAATATTTACATCTTAATATTTTATACATTATAATATAACTCTTAATATTGTTGATTTTTATTTTTGAGCGTCTATATCTCCATATTATTAAAAATTGGATTAATTTTGGGAAGTGTGGAACTTGAGCCAAAACTTCTCGAACTTTGGGGAAATATATGTTGGTTATGTGTTATTCAGAATGAAGTCTGAGGCAGTGCAGCCTTTTTTTGGGGGTTTAGGCGAGGGCATGTGCTTACCTTTGCCAAAACTTGGGGCTGTTGGTTACACTCATAAATACGTACAATGGTTTTTATTTTACAAAGCATCAGGGTATATATTTTTTTTTTTTGTCTTTTCGAAGCAGGAGGAGAGATAAACGTCCAAGTTCTCCAGAGCTGGTTGGCGAAATCAAAAGCGCCAGACGTGGAGCGGGGTTACCCAGTCTTAGAGCCACACTAGGATCTGTGGGGAAAAAAGCGCGGAGAGAGCAGCACATTGAATGTCTGACTCGTCGTTCAGTGACAACAAGTTCCGTTAATTCTCAAATTTAAGTTTCCTTACACACGGCTTTGTCTTGGGGTTGTATTTTATTTTTGTTTTCGTCCTTGTGTTTTGAGTTCTTTACCTTTTTTGCCTTGATAGGAATCAAGCGAAAACGTTTCCGTGAGAGCTCCGACGGAGACGTCTTCACAGCGGTATTCACGTTAAGATCCGTAATAACAGACGATTACTCAAAGTTTACGTTTCTTATATACCGCATTGTCTTGTGGTTGTAAAGTTATTTATTTTGTTTTCGTCTTTGTGTTGATATCTTTCACTTTTTACCTGAGAGGAATTCAGCGAATACGTTTCCGTGAGAGCTCCGACGGAGACGTTTTCACAGCCTTTAACGTAGTTTCCCACCCGTGGCCTCTGCCCGGAGTTTTCCATCTTGGAATCGCGGGTACTTCACCAAACTGCTTATCTGGACTTCCAGAAATTCAGTAAGTAAACTTTACCATCAACTACTTACGGCAAAAAAAAAAAAAAAAACAAAATAAAAGGAAAGAAAGTTCCGTGCCACACCCTTAGTGCCGCTGTGGAAAGCCATGTTTATACAGCTAGCGCCAGGAGGTATAACCAGTTTAGATTTCCATCAAAATTGAATTACTCGTAGCACATCACTGTAATTTCCACTCACAAGCTTCACTGACGGCATTTGTTAGTCTTTTGAGCATACACAGAAATCTAGCTAACTTTAAGATTTTCCATGTGGCGTAGCAAAAAGCTTTGCCACCTTTGGATGACGCGTTGGTGCCGTTCAGAGCCACATGTAACCCTTTCACAGAGACAGAACAGCTAAACCAGTACTTAAAAGGAAACATTGATGGAGTTTGATTTGGCTTGCCTCTGTTTGAAGGTTGGAACTATGTGTCAACAAATTTCCAAGCTTACATGAACATCTTCATTTGCAATATTGTGAAATATGGCACAAAAGTGTCATGCACTCTAAATTAATTGGTTTTAAAACAGTTCCGTGGTCCGTTCAACCTTTGCCTCTCACTTGAATCGGAAACACAAGCGTATATCTACTTCTCCACGTATTAGCCAACGTTCTACCAGGTGCTGCTAGTACTAACATCACCTGTGGGCCTCCATGGTCATCAGACAGTAGACTAGATCACACGTTTTGAGGACCAATTTTGAGCGATGCTAATGACACACACACGATAAAAGTGGAAACAGCGGAGTTTATGAACAAATCTGGCCATCGTATTACGCCGAATGCAGGCTAAATGTTTGTTACCAGCCACGTACCATTTAGACCTTAATAGAGGAAATACAAGAGGTACACAACACTGTTTTGACGCAGCTATTGTCTAGGATGCATGAATGAAGTGAGTTAACGAGATCTGATATGTGCCTGAAAGTGATAGTTAAGATGCTTCCTGAATAATCTTCTCAAGAGATAACCTTCTTGAACAATGTGCAACCGAAGGGATGTTTAGAACAGAATCAAACCCGGAAGTTAAGCCTTCTTAAGAGCAGAGTTAAGCTATGTTGAGCCAGTCACGACTTATTTGGGGCATTGATGCTAAAGGCAAAGGAGCAGGTTCTACCAGTACGTGCCCATCAAGGATACAGCGTAAAATCACTCCTCTCTCAGAACTCTGTTACAAGAGCAGTATGGCCAAAGCTAAAGCTGGACAACAGAAACCAAATCCTGATGTTTCTCGGAAGATGTGCGAGATGGTAGAACACTTTAAGAGAATATACTTTT
This sequence comes from Cyprinus carpio, assembly GCF_018340385.1. Classification (NCBI taxonomy): domain Eukaryota; kingdom Metazoa; phylum Chordata; class Actinopteri; order Cypriniformes; family Cyprinidae; genus Cyprinus; species Cyprinus carpio. Next base: position 17,168,057 of record NC_056596.1, on the reverse strand, counting down.
TAACCGAGATTTCACCATCTTCATTGTCTCTCATCTTGTATCAGGATATCTTTTCGAAGTTGCGAACCCACTGGGCTCGAGGCAGACAAAAACACAAATACTGCCATGTACCTGACATCTCTCTCAAAACAAGAAGGCGAGACAAA
>NC_056596.1:17166861-17167242 GCF_018340385.1 Cyprinus carpio | reverse complement strand
TGACCTCAAATCACCCATCTAGGCTGATTAGTAATTGAGATGAAGCCATGGCAACCATTTTTGAAATGACCCTTTTCCCAAGGTCAGATTTAAATACATTTTAGTCTGTTATTTAGTATTTTTATAGTTAGTATATTTGAACTGTACCAGAATCCAAAAAAAAACAAAAAAAACATTTTATATAAATTTTGTTGGTTTAACCCTATATTGACCCACCTATAAGGACTTGACAGCTACCATTTTGATTTTTTTTTTTTTAAGTTTTAGTTTAAGTACATCTGATACTATTGTAAACCACTAAGAAACCTTTTGTTAGAATTTTTTTTTTTAGGGTCAAACCTTATTTTCACCTGACTATTCTGTGCTTTCACTCATACGTGT
>NC_056596.1:17165355-17165861 GCF_018340385.1 Cyprinus carpio | reverse complement strand
TATAAAAGTTGAAAGACCAATCTGAATAGAATGAAAAAAAAAACATTAAAAATTAAAACTTCCAATTAATATTTATATTATATATAGCTGGTTGAATGACCAATCCATAATGAAAAATAATAATAATAATAATAAAGTCATTATCAAAATAACAAACCCTCCAGTAAAATCCCTTTACAATGTTTTATGACAAAACAATAATACTTCTAAATATTTATAATACATCGTCTAAATAATGACTAATTCCAAAAAAAAAGAATTCATAAGGAGTCTTTCTCCTCTGGACAATAACTAAAAATGTCTTCTTTCTTAATACAAACATATGTCATTGTTATGGAGATGACTTACATCGACCCATATGACCCCAAATCAACGTGAGAACATTACACGAGCTTATTAATATACAATATGACACTTTAATACACGTATTATCGTCACTCAGTCTATATAAATAAACAAATAAATAAAGCTTATTAATATACAATATGACACTTTAATACACGTAT